>NC_091467.1:115000-240000 GCF_027789765.1 Dendropsophus ebraccatus | reverse complement strand
CTACAATAACAGAATATAAACACGCCCGGTATAGACATATATCTATCCTAAGATAATAAGAAAATACTAAAGGGCGACTAGATGGACCCAGTGGTCTTTTTCTGCTGACAATCTTCTATGTTTCTATGTCTATGTATGTGCCCCTGTAAAGTGCTGCGGAATCTGTTGGCGCTATATAAATAAAAATTATTATTATTATAGTGGCGATCACACTATATGGCAGTAATATTTGTCTTTATACAGTATATATAGTCATTATGTGGCGGTCACTATGGCAGTAATATTGGTCTGTATATAGAGTTATTATGTGGCGGTCACTCTATGGCAGTAATATTGGTCTGTGTATAGTGTATATATAGATTTATTATGTGGTGGTCACTCTGTGGCAGTAATATTGGTCCGTATAGAGTGTATATATAGAGTTATTATGTGGTGGTCACTCTGTGGCGGTAATATTGGTCCGTATAGAGTGTATATATAGAGTTATTATGTGGTGGTCACTCTGTGGCGGTAATATTGGTCCGTATAGAGTGTATATATAGAGTTATTATGTGGTGGTCACTCTGTGGCGGTAATATTGGTCTGTATACAGTGTATATATAGAGTTATTATGTGGTGGTCACTCTATGGCAGTAATATTGCTCTGTATATAGTGTATATATAGAGCGGACGGCCTCGACACGGATCAGGTAATGTATAATGCACTACACTTCCGGGTACACGGGTGGGGGTGGTGGGACATGGGGAAGGGGGCGATTCACAGACATAACATACATTACAAAGTTGTATAACTTTGTAATGTGTGTTATTCTGTGAATAATTTTTTAGCGCCGCACTACCCCTTTAAAAGACCCTATGGACCGCAGAATCGAAGCTACACTTAAAAGATCCTACACTACTGCCACAGGTCAGACCGCTATTGCTGTTGCTAACCATGAGGTCACAAAGTCTCTAAAGAAGTGGTTGTCTAAGGTCCAGGATGACATAGACTCCGGTATAAGCAGGGATGCTATATTGGATTATTTTAAAAATCTTTCTCTGGTGGTAGATTACTTGTATGACTCGGCTTTTCATCAGGCAATGCTGGGATCTAGAGCCATGGCTCTTTCTTCCGCATCCCGCCGAGCCCTATGGTTACGTCCCTGGTCTGGGGACAATCCGTCTAAATATAACATCTGTAATCTAGAATATACTCCAGGTAAACTCTTCGGTGCAGAACTTGACACTTCCTTATGGAGGAATTATCCGATAAGAAAGGTAAATCTTTACCTAGCTCTCGGAATTCCTTTCGGAGGAGACAGGTTCGATCTCCCCAAAGAAATAGACAGTAGCGAGGCAGAGGTAGAGGATACGGTAGCTACAGGAGAGGAGGTCAAAATAAAGGAGCCATAATAGAGGTAGGGGGTTGAATTGCACAATTTCTTCCAGCTTGGGAGAAATTTGTGTCAGATGTTTGGGTAATAAACATAATAAAGAGAGGCTATGTGTTACCACTTCACCCCCTGACTCCAGAACGTTTTCTTGTGTCCTCCCGTCTTTCTCCCCAAAAGCAGACCGTCCTGGAAGAGTCCATCCTCAATTTAATCAAGATCAGAGCCCTGTAAGCAGTTCCTGTTCCGGAGGAAAAGTCGGGAGTATATTTCCCAGTGTTTCTGGTCCCCAAACCTTCAGGGAAATGGAGACTTATAATAGATTTACCATATTTAAACCCGTTCATGACAAAGAACAGGTTCAGAATGGAGACGATAAGATCCGTGAAGTCACTTATGAACAACGGAGACTATATGGATGCATATTTCCACATCCCGATATTCGAGAATCACAGAAGATTTCTGAGGATAGCCGTGTATATCCAAGGTCAGTTACACCATCTACAGTTCAGGGTACTTCCCTTTGGGATTACATCTGCCCCCTTTGTTTTTACGAAGGTAGTAGCTGCTGTCGTTGCTCCTCTCAGGGTACAAGGGATAACTATCATCCCATACCTAGACGATTGGCTTCTCCTTGCAGAATCAACCGAGCGTCTGAATCTCAATGTGTCAAAGTTATTAGACCTCCTATCAGCCTTAGGATGGGTTGTCAATTGGGAGAAGTCAGACCTGACCCCCTCATTGACAAAGAGATTTCTGGGGTTTATCATAAACTCAGGGACAATGCAGCTTTTCCTAACCCCAGAGAGGAAGAGGAGAATTCAAGAAGGGTGCCATTATCTGAGGGTTCCTCGTTAGGTGACCCTCAGAACTTTGATGCGTTTTCTAGGTCTTCTTTCCTCCTCAGCGGAAGCAGTCCCCTGGGCCTTGTGTCACATGAGAATTCTTCAATCGGAAGTTCTTCAAGCCTGGAACAGGAGAGTTTCAGGCTTAGAGAAGAAAATAAAAAAGTCTGCAGGAGCAAGAGCCTCTCTTCTGTGGTGGTCACAGGTAAAGGACGGTATCAGCCTAGAAGAACCCATTTGGAAGATCCTGACAACAGATGCCTCAGGCTCAGGTTGGGGAGCACATCTCGGAGATCTAAACGTTCTCTTCAAACGAGAAGGAACTAAAAGCTTTTTACAAAGCTCTGCTACACTTTTCTGCTCACCTTCTAGGGTCGGCGGTGAAAGTGAAGACGGACAATATGGTGTTGCTATTCTACATCAACAAGCAGGGCGGCACCTGGTCAAAACCTCTTCTAACAGAAGTAGGAAAGATCCTAAATTGGGCAGAAAGGAACATACCTCGCATCATGGCTGTACACATCAGGGGAACTTACAATGTCTTGGCGGACTGTCTGAGCAGACAGATGACAATCCCAGGAGAATGGTCCCTGAACAGATCCATCTTCAATCAGATTGTCAGAAGGTGGGGTCAACCAGAGATAGACGTAATGGCGACAAGAATGAATGCGAAGGCCCCAAGATTCTGTTCCCTATACCAATCAGATCGTCCGGAGATTACAGATGCGATGTCAATACGGTGGAACTTCAGCCTAGCCTATGTCTTTCCGCCCACTGCCATGATCCCCAGAGTGCTGAAGAACATCAGGCAGGATCAGGCCTCGGTAATAGCGGTCATACCATTTTGGCCAAAGGTTTGCCCAGCTCATATCCATGAGCAAGGGAGACTATTGGAAACTACCGATGATACACAACCTGGTGTCTCAGGGCACTCACTTGTGTCAGGATCTGGAGTTCCTCCACCTAACAGCTTGGAGATTGAGGGGACCCTATTGAGAAATAAAGGTTTTTCCAATAGAGTGTTGGAAACACTGTCTCATACGAGAAGTGATGCTACCAACAGGTCTTACCTTTTCCAAATTTGGTGCTCTTCCAGACAGAAAGACCATACTGATCCCTCTACTCCGGACATACTGGAATTTTTACAGGGTGGATTCGATAAAGGCCTCGCACCAAGTACCCTTAAGGTCCAGTTAGCAGCCATGTCGGTTTTTCTACAAAAAAGACTTTTACAGATTCCTGAAGTGAAGAACTTTATTAAAGCTGTCTCCCGTTTGCGTCCAAGAATCTACAGACCAGTATGTCCATGGGATCTGTCCTTGGTGTTAAAGGTTCTGGCTGACCAGCCCTTCAAGCCCATTTTGGATATTTCTTTCAAACTTCTAACCTTAAAAACAGTATTTCTTTTAGCCATTACAGCTAAAAGAATAGGAGAACTGCAAGCTCTATCATCAGCCAAGCCTTACACCACATTTCTATCTGATAGAGTACTGTTGCTCCGAAGGTACCTACTTTTTCAAGCTTAAATCAATTAATTTCTATTCCTATCTTGTCCCAAGAGGCCATTGCAGAAGACCAGACTTTTGAGAAGTTGGATATTGTAAGATGTCTGAAGATGTATCTACAACAAACAGAGGAATTCAGAAGAACTGAAAATGTATTCATCTCCTTCATGGGGAAGAATAAGGGAAAAAAGGCCTCTAAGCCTAAAATTTCAAGGTGGATCACAGAATGTATTAATATGTGTTATTCACTTGGTGATAGAGAACCTCCGGAATGCACCAAGGCACATTCCACGTGTTCAGTGGCTTCTTCCTGGGCAGAGAAAGCATTAATTCCGCTTGATCAAACCAGCATCTTGGTCATCTCCCAAAACATTTTTCAAATATTACAGGATCAGTTCATTATCTTCCACAGTTTTTTCTTCTTCAGTCATTCAGTCAGCTATGCAGGTGACCCGTCCTTAGGGAAAACACATTAACATACAGAATGTTAACTTCTTGATGAGAAAGAAGTATCCAATCTGCAATGTTTGACAAAGGTAGTCAGTGAGGACCAGGTAGCTGCCTGGCATACAGTATATCCTCAAGGGGCACAGCGGCACGCTCTGCCCAACTGGATGCTACGGCTCTAGTAGAGTGCGCTTTGGTAAATTCAGGTGGATCCCGATCTGCAGAAGAATAGCATAAGGCAATGGAGTCACAGATCCATCTAGATATGGAAGGTTTAGAGGCCTTCTTCCCAGCAAATAGGATAAAGAAATTCTCTTCCTTACGGAACTCACTTACTCTATTTAACCCCTTTCCCCAGTATGACGTCCAGGGACGTCATGAAAAGCAGTGCCAGAACACATCATGACGTCCCTGGACGTCATGCTCATCTTGCCTCCTTCCACTGTCCCTAGATGAGATCCGGCGGCGGGACGAGGCTGTCTTACACAGCCTCCTCCCGCCGCCACTGCCCGAAGAGGCAGTTAACCCCATAGACGCCGCGGTCATTGTGACCGCAGCGTCTATGGGGAAATCTGCTGCTTCCTGACGATCGGGCAGCGGGAGGAGGCTGCTGCACATTGCCTCCCCTTGCCGACGCTGCTGTCAGCCTCCTCCAGGCCCCCTCATCTCCCCTCGTTCCGGTCCTTGTGCCGCCCCCCTCCTGGAGCCGTGCGATCAATCGGGCAGCGGGAGGAGGCTGCGGCGCATCCCCCTCCTGTATCCCTCTGCGGCCCCCTCCTCACCTCCCCTTGCTTCCGTCCCTCCCCTCACTCCAGTCCCTGTTCGTTTGAATGACCTGTCAGTGTGTAACATTGACAGGTCATTCACTATATAATGCATTACAGCATATGTGCTGTAATGCATTATATATATACCTGTAAAAGTGGAGAGAAAAAGAAAAAGCACAACACAAATAAATATATAAATAAAGAAATAAATAATTAAATAAAAACATAAATAAATATACACATTCCCCATCCCCCTTTACAAATGATCCCCTATAAATACGATACATATATTTGGTATCGCCGCGTCCGTAATGACCCCGTCTATTAACCTGTTACATTAATTATACCGCCCAATCAATGCCATTAAAAAAATATAAAAACTAACCAAATTGACAATTTTATGTTAATCCCGCTCCCTAAAAAATATAGAAAAAAGTTAATATGACAGATGTACCCAAAAGGTGTACCACTAAATACGTCAGCTTATGCCGCAAAAAAAAATCCCTTATATAACTCCAATAGCCAAAAAATTTAAATATTGCATCTCTTACAATATGCAAGGCATAAACAGTATTTATAGTATAAATGCCATAAACTATAACAAAAGCTATATAACATCGATATCGCTGTAATCGTACCAACCTGACGAATAATGATACCATGTCATATGTGACGTATAGTAAACTGCGTAGAAAAAATGCTCAAAAACTGCTGCTAAATTGTCTTTTTTTATTCATACCACCTCATAAAAATGTAAATATTCATAAGGATGTCACATGTCCCTCCGAATGGTACCAATGGAAACGTTAACTTGTCTTACACAAATATGTTGGCACCCCAAGGCCTCTGTGACATGGTATAATGGCCAAAATAACCCTGAAATAAAAAAAAAAGGCCCCAAAATTCACCAGGTCTCTGTCATGTCTGCGGCCTGTGGTTGAGTCAGGTGACGGACTGCGGCCACATATGGGGAATTTCTAGAAACATTGAAATAAGGGGAATAAATATTGAGTTCCGTTTCTCAGTTAGTATTTGCTGTGTTAGAGGAAAAATTGATTAAAATGGAATATTTGCCCCCCAAAAAAATGAAAATTTTACATTTCCCCTCCAACTTGCTTAAATTTTTGTGAAACACCTAAAGGGTTAATAAACTTATGAAATGTTACTTTGAATACTTTGAGGGGTGCAGTTTTTACAGTGGAGAGATTTATGGGGGTAACATACAGGCCCCACAAATCCACTTCAGAACTGAACTGGTCCCTAATAAAATCAGAATTAGAAGTTTTCCTGAAAATTAAAACAATCGCTGCAAAATTTCAAAGCCCTCTAACATCCTAACAAGTAAAAGGACCTTCACCAAATGACGTCACCATAAGGGTATAAACCCACACACCGTATATGCAGCGTATTTACTGCTGCAATACGCAGCAAACTCGCAGCAGATTAGATCTAAATAACTGAACACAGCATCAAATCTGTACCAACAAATCTGCTGCGTATACGGTGTGTGGGTTTATACCCCAAAGCAGACATGTTGTAGATGTTGCAATAATTAGTTAATGTGATATGACCATTTTTCTCAGAAAAAGAAAATTTTGAATATGAATATAAATGTTTTCCCAAATGTGTTTTTTACAAAAAACTACTGAGTGTATCATCAAAAGTATACCACTAACATATAGAGGAATATGTCACGAAAAAACAATCTCATAATAACCGTGATAGATAAAAGCACCGCAGAGTTATCACTACATAAAGAGAGACAGGTCAGATTTGAAAAATAGGCCCTGGTCATTAAAGAAGCAGTTCACTTTTTATTTTTTTCGCCCCCCCGGGTAGCCGCTGTCAAGTATACTTACAGAAGATGATCGGTGTCCCGTTCCCGTCGGTCAGTTCCGTCCCGCGGTGCCGTTCACATCGGGCGCGCGCTCACTTCCGCCGGCTGCTGCGAGTCCTCTTCTCTGCCCAGTGATTATACACCGGAAGTCACTCGCTTCCATGCATTCTCTATGGAAGCGCGTGACTTCCGGCGTTCAAATGACAAGGGAGAGAAGAGGAGTCACAGCGCCGGCGGACGTGAGCGCGCGCCCGATGTGACCGGCACCGCGGGACGGAACTGACCGACGGGAACGGGACACCGATCATCTTCTGTAAGTATACTTGACAGCGACTACCCGGGGGGGGGGGGGGGGGGGGGGGGGCGAAAAAAAATAAAATAAAGTGAACTGCTTCTTTAAGACCAAAACAGGCTGAAGAGGCGAGGGGTTAAATAGATCCTGATAGCTCTGGATACGTCCAATAAGGAGGGGTCTAAATCCTCTTCAGATGACCCCACAGGAGAAAATTTAGGCAACACCACAGGCTGGTTGGTATTGGCTGATGCCTTGGGGCCTTGCCTTTCATTAAATATTCCTTCGTCCCAGGGGCGAATATACCCCATATGTTGTGATGCTAATGGGACGTAAGGGAAAGAGTTATTATGTGGCGGTCACTCTATGGCAGTAAGATTGCTCTGTATAGAGTGTGTATATAGAGTTATTATGTGGTGGTCACTATGGCGGTAATATTGGTCTGTAAATAGCGTATATATAGAATCATTATGCGGTGGTCACTATGGCAGTAATATTGGTCTGTGTATAGTGTATATATAGAGTTATTATGTGGCGGTCACTCTATGGCAGTAATATTGGTCTGTATAGAGTTTGTATATATAGTTATTATGTAGTGGTCACTCTATGGCAGTAATATTGGTCTGTGTATAGTGTATATATAGTTATGTGGCGGTCACTATGGCAGTAATATTGGTCTGTATAGAGTGTATATATATATAATTATGTAGTGGTCACTCTAATATTGGTCTGTGTATATTGGTCTGTGTATAGTGTATATATAGTTATGTGGCGGTCACTCTATGGCAGTAATATTGGTCTGTATAGAGTGTGTGTATATATATATATATATATATATATATATATATATATATATATATATATATATATATATATTTATGTAGTGGTCACTCTATGGCAGTAATATTGGTCTGTGTATAGTGTATATATAGTTATGTGGCGGTCACTCTATGGCAGTAATATTGGGAAAACCCACAGCCAGACTGAGGACAGAAGTGGTTCCAATTCTAGGAGAAAGCAGCTGGATTAATCCTTTAACTACAAACCACTGCGCATTAGTCAGGAGAAGCGTCCACTACTTAGAGATAAGCTCATTTCGTGGTGAATCGGAGTGCTTCATTATGTCTGCACTCAGCTGCCTTTTAAATGTGCTGCTCCTCCCCGGCTGCTGGGAAAAGCTGGATCCAGTCCTGGGAATCTTCCCAGTCAGGTATAAGGCAGGCGGCATAATGTAAGCAGATGTAATAAAGCAACCACTGAGCTCATGTGAAAGGTAGAGTTGCATTGTTTTTTGGTAAGCGTTCCTACAGGGATCGGCAGCACACCTAGTGTCTTCTGTGGAGATCTGCAGAGAGGGAAGCCATAGGCCTGTAGGGTATGGCTACTATATGTGCATCCCTCCCGGCCTCAGCCTTTCCATAGAGGCCAGTGACCTCACTTCAGTGAGAGGAACCAGGAGTCTTAACAGTTCTTTATTTTTTTTTTTTTTAAAAGTCTTTTATAAACATTAAAAAATAGACAAGACAATCTAAAAGGTATTTACACGTAGTAGATCAGGACGACCCATTCACAGATTCAAGCAGCTGGTGAAGACTGCGCCTGCAGCCTAATAAATACATCACGGCATTCATGGATCCTATTGCACTGGTCATCCCCCACCTGGATTACAGATCTCACCCACAGGTTCTTCTCATGGAGGACAGATCAGAGTCTCCCCCCCCACCCCCACAGCAGCCGTGACTCACTGGGGATTGCCTGGGTTGCTCTCCGCTTTCTTAGGGTGCTTGCTGGAGTTCTGTACAATCCAGGGGTGTTCAAGTACGTCCTTCAGTGGCAGCCTGTGGTTGGGGTTGTGCTTCAGCAGTTTGGAGATGAGGTCTCTGGCGCCCTCCGAGACATGGGGAGGGAACTGATACTCCACCTGCAGACCAAACAATTCACCAATTCAGACCTTGTGCATATCTCCCATCCCATTAGGTAACAGCTCAGTATTCCTTAGGGCCACATTACACAATCAGATCATATACAGCAAAGATTATATATACACACACTGGGGAGCAGGCCATCAGGGAGCACAGACGTATGCATAAGAGGATAGTCATTAGCTGACAGTCACACAGATATTACGCACATCGCTATAAGGACACGATTAGCAGACAAGGATCAGAGTCTGTATTACATGGAGCGATGATCTGCTGTGTAATAGGGTTCTAACTGGGGGGGGGGGGGCCCATCACATGGGAGAAAAGGAGGTTACCTTGGAAATCTTTCTGTAAGTTTCTTGGTGAGTTTCAGTTTCAAAGGGCGGCTTCCCGACCAAGAACTCGTAGCAGAGGACGCCCAGACTCCACAGGTCCACCTTCTCATCGTGCATCCGGCCCTCAATCATCTCTGGGGGCAGGTAGTCTAAGGTGCCACACAATGTGGTCCTCCTGATAACAGACAAGTAATGGTTAATCTGAATGGGTCCTGGGAAGATATGATGAGAAATACACTATAGAAATAGGACCGACATCAGTGCGGCCTTCCCCATGGAGACTATGCCAGCCATGCCACCTATAAGGCTGGACACTTCAGTGTACAGGCAAGACCACACATCAGTCTAGTGCACTGAAGGAATGCTGCAGGCATTCTGTGGCAGTATAGCGAGTGCAGCTCTGAGGTACAGGGACACATGGGATAGATAAACTGCAGACTTCCAGTGGATTTGCACATGATACAGTAGCACAAGGGTAAGCACAGCCCCTTTGTTTCAGCAATCAGTGGATTCTTGAGACCCCCACTACTCAAACCCTCTACCATGTCACAAGTTAGCGAAGACTACAGGTTTCCTTATATTTCATCCAAGTGTCCAGTTACTACAGTGAGGGGCATAGGTTGGGGTCTGTTCTGTTCTAGGGCTGGGGGACTTCTTCAGTTACATGACATCCTCAGGGGAGGGAATGTAGCGCCCACTCTACCCTATGCGCAGAGGTCAGGGAGGCCGCTTCATTACACCCATCTTTCTGGATGAGAGAAGTTTTTGGACATGTAAGCAGCTCCTACAGAGGTCTTCAATAAAGGAAGAGTGAGTTTACAGTAGGAATGAAGCTAATCCCTTTGGCTAGGATCAGCGGCAGCTTGTCAGGCTGCTGGCTCCAGTCACGGGAAAATGGGAGAAATCTCAGGACTGGATCCAACTTTTCCAGGGAGAGACTTCAAAAATCCACAGCCTGACAAGCTGCCACCAATCCTAACGAGTGAATTTACAGTAGCCTTCCTACTGTAAATTCACTCATCTCTAGTCTCCAAGGTTTCCAGGCACAGTCTCTTATATTAGTCAGACATGTCTATTTTGCTTGGTCTCTGCTTTAAAGGTGTTCTCCAGCACTACAACCACACGGCCACTTTCTTGCAGACATGGCTTCTCTAGTTCAGGTGTGGTTTGCAATTAAGCTCCATTCACTAGAACCAAATTGCAAAACCCTCATCCAAACTGGAGACTAGAGTGCTACTTTCTCTGGAAGAAAGCGGACATGTTTTAGTGCTAGATAACCCCTTTAAGGCACGCCCAATAGACCTAAACTACAATGATTTCTAGGGTGGTTACAATATAGCAAACGATCTCATGGCAACTGTCCCGATTTCTGGCGCTTGACTAAAAAGTTGATCCAGATCTAACACTTGATAGCTCTGTGCAGTGCTTGGAGTTTATATAGACATCATTTACAGAGACTTAAAGGAACCCATTAGACCAATTGGGCTGCTATGGTTCCCAGGAGCGCTGTATACACCTACCGGCCGCTGCAGGAGCTTTATACCGGAGAAGCCGCGGCCAGTAGGAGCTTTATACAGCGCTCCTGGGAACCATATCGGCCCAATTGGTCTAATGAGTTCCCTTTAACATGTCAGAAGGATTCAGAACACCAGACCCTGACGGAGCAAACCTTCTAATTGTTAGTGGTCTGGAGAAGCATGCAGCTGTACACATCACTCTGGCTGGGATCTGAGATGTCACATGCTCCCCTCAGCCCATTCTAATGATCAGTGAGGGTTTGAACACCCAGAAGTACAGACTCCTTGTACCAGAAGCCATAGGATCTCATTCCTGATGGTCTAGGACCCTCATGGAGGTTGTAGAGGTTGCCAGTAAGGCTCCTGTATTGTTTAAGAGTATCCTGAAATATCACCAGAGTATACCCTTCTACCAGCATAGACTGCCATCCATTACCCAGATCTGACATAACAGTTGAACCAAGGCTACTGGCCTGATTACATGGCCCAATCTGGAGGAGCAAGGGCCGACTTGTCAGGTCACTCACTTGCTCCTCATTCGCTGTCAGTGCTATTAGATGCACCAACAGGTAAGAGCAGGGGGGCTCCTCAATCTTTAGATTGTCTAGGTGGCTCATAGGAGATCTTACACCAAGCGACGGCCAGCAGACTATTGCTATCAGGATTTTGGTTCCTGTTGTAAACTAGCGATCAGCTGACATCATGCACATAGTCTGATCAGCTGGTTAATTGGCCAAGTTCAGGCGATAATCTGTAATACCCTAAGACACCATTTTTGGATGACTTTTGCTGTATCCCAACATATGCACCAGGAGCTTTAAGCGCAGTGTGTAAGCAGCTGTACTCACCTTGAAGATGGAGCATGCACTGACCAACCAAAGTCTGCAATCTTCAGTTCTCCATTGGACCCCAGGAGGAGATTCTCAGGCTTTATGTCCCTATGGATGACTTTCTTGGAATGACAATACAGCAGGGCGTCTGCCAGCTCATTGATGTACTGCAGAGAGATTGTGACATCAAGACTATGGTAGCCACCCAGGTGGGGATATACACATCAGTAACACCATACGCATTCCCTAAAGCATACCCAGCATTTCCATCAAACTTGATATGTCAAAAGTTGATGGTCTGGAACTGAACACTCAGACCCGGACCATGAACAATCCAGGAAGAGCCTGTGCTAAGCGCAGTCCTCTCCCACAGAGTCACCTGACGATTCAGGCTATTATAAGTCTATGGAGCCCGACTCTCACAGCGGGGAGCTGATAGTTGGGCAGTTCTCTCCCTGCTCGCTCACATGATCCGTACAAGTACAAGTCTGAACACAGACCTGGACTGGTAAAACCTTGACCAAAAAAACAAAAAAAAAAAACACATTATGACACATAACTAGGACCTGCGGGTTATTTTAAACTAAGGAAAACCCCAAATTAAAGGCTACCTATGTAACTTGCTAGACATGCAGCATTCTGTACGGAAGCATTAGACAGCTGCATTATTGTCCCTTGCCGTGTCCTCCCCTTGGAGGTAGCTCAGGATTATAGCTGCTCTCAGGAGACATCAGAACTGGAGATTTAGGAATTCTTGCGGATAAATTCTGTGGGCTTTATACATGCACGGCCGCACGCCTTTCCGCCAGCTCCATAGACTATACTACCCCTATAGTACAAAACAAAGTGAATCACTTCATTGGCTCGGCAATCTGCTTATCAGGTGGCTGAAGTCTACGCTGCTCCGCCCCAGGTGCCTGGAAAAGCTGGATTCAGTCCTGGGAGAAGTTTCCTTGTACTGGATCCAGCTTTTCCAGGCACCCAGAGTGGAGCGGCATCTCATATTGCAGACAGATAATTAGATGGCGGTGTAATAGCCCGACATGGCGTCACTGCAGTTATCGCCGTCACACTTCACATAAGGGATGAGCTGCTGTAATAAAGCTTAAACCCTGCACCAATCCAATGTAAGAGTCATTGAGGGGATGAAGAGCCCAGACAAGGACCAGCTACTATACAGAGTTATGGCTGAGATATTACATTGATCCAAAAACCTGGAAAGTACTCAAGACTATCTGCAGAAAGGAAACTTAATGGGGCAATGGTAATCAGATTAACCCCTTCAGGACTGGGCTGATTTCTTCCTTAAATCATACACATTTAATTTCCCCACTGTCCAAGTCTATTTATAAAGATACTGATTGCCTTTGCAGTCTGTATCTAATACTTTACAACAGCAGCGGGACACAGGATGAGGTACAGTCGGGCGCCACCATCTTGGTGACATCACTTGCATCCCAGCCTTGCGTTCCAACACTGGGATGCAAGTGATGTCGCCAAGATGGCAGCACCTGACGGAACAGCAGCGATTGCAAAGGCAATCAGTATCTTTAATCAGACTTAGGGTGCCTTCACACCTACCGGATCCGCAGCTGTCTCACTTCTGCGGATTCGTAGCGAGAACCGCTGCAGATCCGGTACCATTCACCCCTATGATAGCACATACTCGCAGCGGGATTCACATCCCGCTGTGAATATGTGCTTTAACCCCCCGCTGTCCACAGCCCTGCCGCATCCCCCATCCCTGGCCGCATCCAGCAGCCTGCATCCCCCATCCCTGGCCGCATCCAGCAGCCTGCATCCCCCCATCCCCGGCCGCATCAGCCCATCCCTGGCCGCATCCAGCAGCCTGCGTCCCCCCATCCCCGGCCGCATCCAGCAGCCCGCATCCCCGGCCGCAGCCCGCATCCCCCCCATCCCCGGCCGCATCCAGCAGCCCGCATCCCCCCCATCCCCGGCCGCATCCAGCAGCCCGCATCCCCCCCATCCCCGGCCGCATCCAGCAGCCCGCATCCCCCCCATCCCCGGCCGCATCCAGCAGCCTGCATCCCCCATCCCCGGCAGCATCAGCCCATCCCTGGCCGCATCCAGCAGCCTGCATCCCCCGCATCCCCGGCCGCATCCAGCAGCCCGCATCCCCCATCCCCGGCCACATCCAGCAGCCTGCATCCCCCCCATCCCCGGCCGCATCCAGTAGCCTGCATCCCCCCCATCCCCGGCCGCATCAGCCCATCCCCATCCAGCAGCCTGTATCCCCCCATCCCCGGCCGCATCCAGCAGCCTGTATCCCCCCCATCCCCGGCCACATCCAGCAGCCTGCATCCCCGGCCGCATCCAGCAGCCCGCCGCCGAGAGCATACAGTACCTGCTCGGCGGCGCTGCTGCAGTGAGGCTCCCGGCTTTGGTCCCGCTCAGATCAGCTGAGTGGGACCAGAGCCGGGAGGGCTCACTGCAGCCGCGCCGCCGAGCAGGTACTGTATGCTCTCGGCAGCGGGCTGCTGGATGCGGCTGGGGATGGGGGGGGGGGGGGGGGGGGTTAAGTACAAGGACACTACACTTTAAAGTGATCTCCCACTGGGTAGTACAGATTAAACTAGATTTAACGGATTTATTTACTCAAAAAGATGTATAAGGGGAGATGATTTACATATATAAATGACCCCTACAAGAAAAATGGGGAAAGCTGTTTCAGGTAAAACCCCCTCAAAAAGAACAAGGGGCAGAGGAGGCAGAAGAAAAGAGGGAGAGGAGGAGGGGGGGGGGGGGGGGGGGGGGGGGGGGGGGGGAGTTTGGCCTGCTTTGAAGCCTCCACTAACATTAATGCACATGTATAGAGCCTACCCATCATCCCTCCCCTCCTTGTATATGTATAGAGCCTACCCATCATCCCTCCCCTCCTTGTATATGTATAGAGCCTACCCATCATCTGTCCCCTCCTTGCTTGAACTTCATGGACATGTCTTCATAACTATACTAACTATGCAAAATTACTATTGACAGTGTAGCAGGCAATGGGAGCCCTTCCTGTCACACTGCATGCCGGGAAGTTCCAGGCTTGAACCAACTATTCAAGAGCCTGTGCAAGCCCATACAGAAGTGAAAACAATACATACCTTTAGGAAAACTAACACTAGTCATGGTAATTTAAATAAAATCCCCTCCCCCAGTGATTGGTTTGGGAGCAGAGCCTGTTTTTGAAACACGACCTGTCTCACTTATAGGGTTACAGCTCCGTGATGCTACACCTTATCCACGCCATTCTGAGACTCTTCTCATGACTTATTGTTCTTTAGGATGGTGGTAAATTTTAGCCAATAACCATACAATGTGAAAATGCTAATTTTGTTGTGCTCATAAAAATGTGAATTTTCTTTAGATTTTGTGGTCACAATGCGGGTTTAATCATGTGATCATTTTATTGTCATCATTATGTATGCAGAAATACTAAAGTGTCATTTTGCCTACATTTATTGTATTATGGGCTATGGGGATTATTTTATTGTCCTCCCATGGGGACTTCATTGTGGTATTGTCCGATTATAGGCATATTACATTGTGGTATTGTCCGATTATAGACATATTACATTGCTCATCTGCACGGTGCCTGTAATAGGGAAATCTGATCAGGATGTCCCTGCAGGCCTCGGGGAGCCTCCTGTTGTCATAGCAACCATTGTGGCTGCGCCATCACTCTGCACAGCCCTGATTGGGAAGGGAGGGAGAGTTCTTACCCCTTAGTCACACTGATCGCAGTACCTGTAGTGTTGGCACAATCCCTGCTCAGGTTGCAGTGGGTGCCCAGCAATCACTGACAGCCAGAACCCACCGCAGATGGCATGGGCGCAGCTCCTGCACCACGTGTCATCCCAGGGTGTAACTACATCCCCCGAGCAGCAATGCACCATGGAAAGTAACGTCCCTGGCCCTGAACAGGTTAAATCAAAGCCACAGATTAACACTTAAAGTGACCCTGTCAGCCCCCATTTGCAGTGACTACTCTCCACAAATGTAAAGGGTTAATGTTACAGCTTTCATTACTTTTTATATATCACACCTCATGGTGCTTGTTCTGGTAAAAAGTAGTTTTTATCACCTGTGGATTGGTATATGTGGGTGGGGCCTTGCAGCCTATGTGCCACATCGATCCGCCCCTAGCGCCACTTAGGCACCGCCCCCTCAGTGGCCATTGGTGTGGGACAATCTAGGGGGGTGGGGCTAGTGCTTTAGGCTGTCCCTTCCAATGGCTGCTGACGGGGCGGGGGCCTATGCAGTGATGTCGTGGATTGGGGGGCATGGCTAAGTGGCAGAGCGATATATATCAAACAGGTGATAAAAATGACTTTACCAGAACAAGCACCATGAGGTGCGATATAAGTAATGAAAGCTGTAACATTTACCCTTTACACCTGTGGAGAGCAGTCAGACTGCAAATAGGGGGCGACAGGGTCACTTTGAGAATATTCTGTATAATTACACAATGAGCTTAATAGGTCGCTGCTTATGTTACTTACAGTAGCCGATCTCTGGTCATCAAATCTTGTGCACCTCTGAAGTTCCCTGTAGAGCTCCCCGCGGGGGGCATAATCCAGGATGAGGTAGACTCTGGTGGCATCATGGAAATAGCCATAAAGCCGGAGAATGTTAGGGTGCCTGAAACAAGGTAGAGATATGAGAATAAGTCCACTCGACATTTTCAGGTCAGGGTCAAGCAATGGACAAATCCTCCAAATACCACAGGATTTGCAGAGCAGTGTGTCTGGCTTGTAGAGGCCCCCTCCCAGTGACTTAGAAATATTTATATATATATATATATATATATATATATATATATATATATATATATATATATATATATATATATATATATATATATATATATATATTAGTGACTGATGGCCAATATATAGTCACATTACGCACCCCTCTTATATAGTGTACAGTGTGTAACAGACAGCACCTGCTGAAGCAGAGTCAAGGTAGCAGCGTCTCTGCCCCACTCCCTTCTGTGGGTCTGGTTTGCTATACTATTTGCTAGGAAACGAGGCCTGTGGCTGACATCACGTGACCTGAAGATCACGACAATTTGCTAGGAGGCGGCGCTTTGCATGCCAGCAGCTGCAGTTTCCTGGCCATGCATCATTCTGGAAGACTGGCAATAGTCACAAAAGCATATTGCAGTTTGAGCTGGCCCCAGTACCTCATAGCTGCCACTCACGGCCCGGCATCCTCACTCCTGTGGGGGGGGTCAGCTGCAGCAGCATTTAGTTAGGGAACGAGAGCTATGAGGCACTGAGGCCGGCTCACACTCCACCAGGGAGGCGGTCCCTTTTACACGTGGCCGTGCACTGACCAGATCTCGGGGGACAGCAGTATCACTGAATCATAATGAATTCTGCTGCTTGAGGTTCATACTCGGCACACACCTCAAGTGAGACTGAATTTCCACCTCCCGACGCAGCTGATGTTCTACTCCGGCCTTCTCCAGCTGGGATTTGAACAAGACCTTCAGTGCCAGGATGAATTTACTCTGCTTTTCTCTGGCCAAGTATACGTTTCCAAACTTTCCTTTTCCTAAAGGACGGCCAATCTCAAAGTCTTCAAGACCCCACTGCTTCCTATCAGAACAAACAAGGTAAGGTAAGAGCCAACATCCTCATGACTGCCATGCATTCCCAGTTACACAGCGCTTACACACCAGCCCCAGAAGACTTATTGCCTTCTACAGGATATTCTACAGCCCTGCAATAAACAAATAGCAAGGGCAAGACATGAAGCAATCCCCGAGAACACGTCAGTGGTGCTCTGATCCACACATTATCCCGCTCAGTCTGCAGTGTACTGGACACAAGGGCATTGCACCAACTTATGCTGCAGGAGGACAGGTGGTCCATAAGGAACCCATGGATGACAGCACCACCGCCAGGTCTACATGTAGGGCCACCCAGTACAGTAGGGACAGCATTTGGTGTACTAAAACATTAGAGAATCACCCTTCAGAGACCACGAAGACCCCAGAACACTAAGGCAGCATTGCCAGCAACTCAACTCACTTCTTGCCCTCTTCCTTAATCCTGGAGGTAGTCGGTGCCTGGTTGGGAGCAGCTGTAGCTTGATCTATACCTGGTGCTGCAGAGACAGAACATACAGTTGTCTCAGGTCCGGACACAAGAACTGAGTTTTATCAACGCTGTACCAGACAAATGCTTGGAAAGTGCACATTGTGCAAAGCTCCAGCTCTGAACAGACATCAGCAAATTTAGGTATACGCCTGGCACAGCCCAGTTTGCCTAGGTGGACAGGGGTGTGCAAGGTGGTGGGAGGCACAAAGCTGCCAATGAAGTGGATGGGGATTCATTGTATTACCACACACCCAGAGGACGGAGTGGTGCTGTTTTGCAAGTTACATTCTTAGTTATGGAAAACAAAGCACTTCCAGCAATCCCATGTTTCCAGGTCATCTGTGCGCTCACAGAGAAGGCAGCCAAGTGATTGATGGACACATCAGGCTGTGACTTCCTGTGTAGTCTTTCAACAGCACAAGAATAAAAAGCTTCAGGGGACTTGACCTGGTATATAGTAGTCAGGAGACTGAACCTGTATACGAGGTTGCAGCTGATGTCTTTAACCTTATTTACTATGTTACAGTAAGTATAGCTGCCTTCAGGAGACTGGGCCTGGATTTCTGGTAAGTAGAGACAAGAAAATCAACAGTAGGAATGGAGCAAAACGATTTGTTCCTATCTGTATTTCAATCAGGCTGACTGGCTTTGAAGTGTGCTCCGCTCCGTGCCGCTCCTTCCCGGGTGCCGAGAAAAGCTGGATCCACTCCTGGACATGTTTCCCAGGACAGGATCCATCTTTTCCCAGCATCTGGGGGAGGAGGGGCACAGAGCAGAGCAAAGCCCTTCAGCCCAATGAGGGGAATACAGATAGGAACAAAGCAATTCCCTTCATTTCTACTGTAGATTCGCTTATGTCTACTGGTAAGTATGACTTTTATAGCATGATAAGACTGAATATTGCAAACCATCACATTACTGTTGATTTAGACTTTTAAAAAGTCACTGTTATAACATTCAAAGACAGTTCCCCAATATAGGGGAAGGAAGACTAACTTTGGTTTCCTGGCCTGCCAGAGGCCTCTTACCGGCTGAAGTACTGGTCAGGGACTGCTCCTTGTTACCCTCCATCACTGATGGCGGTCTGCAGGCAGTCAGCACAGGGGCCGTTGGCTTTGGCTGTGTCTGATTACTTAGTTGTCCAGTCTGCGGCTTCTGATTGGGTACTGCTGTCTTCTGGGATAGGACTCTCTGGGGCAGGTTAGAAGAACAGAGCACTCTCTGTGGGGCCACCCTGGCACCAGGTTGCTTGACTTGGGCTGCATGCTGCTGGGTAACAGGGACACGTCTAGGTCCATCAGCCATAGTGGTCACACTCTGAAGAGAAGACATGTTTTAAAATTGCATCTGTTATTCATTACTTATGAAAAATTAAGATACTTTTTCACATTTCCCAGTTATGGCCACTGGGGGAGCTTCAGCAGCAGAACTGCTGGTAAAAAAAACCTGGGGGGGAAAAACAACAAAACAAAACTAAACATACAAAACATACAACAGGCGTGTCCCCAGCTAACTTCACAATACACCTCAGCAGCTGCAGATCATACTGACCCCTCAGGCCTGCACACTTGGGGTGAGAAGATTTATAGTAGCAGTGTGCTTCACGACACTCAGCTGTTTGCTTGTCAGACGCCATTTGCGTTCTACTCTAGATGGCTAGAAAATCTGGGTACAGTCCTGCAAGACTTCCGCCAGGACTGTATCCCACTTTTCCAGACACCGGGAGCAGCATCCCTGACACTCACTTTCCTGCAGAGTCCCGACAGCCGCTCCCAGCACTCCACCGCTATCCTTGGGTCTCAGTTGTCGGCAGCTCCCCAATCAGGCTCTGTAGCTGCTGATCATACCCCGCAGAACCCCATACACCTTAATTGCTTCTAATTATCTGGAGTTAAAATGGAAATCTGAGCCAGGTCATATGTAAAACCCATCTATACCAGCCAGAAACAGATATGAAAAATGAGAAATCTCATTAGTCTTTCCTTTACTACCTGTTTTGTTTAGTCTCTTCCTGGCTTTGGCTCATCTGTCAGATAATCTATTGGTGTTAACAGGGCCCTCCTCCATCCACTAGCTCCCCCTGGCCCTGCATGAACCTCTGAGTCTCCCCACCCCCTCTGTGTATATCAGTCACAGCAGGAGGCGGGTGAGAGAACGCCTACCTGCTGAGGGCTCCACAAGTATGGTGTCTGGCACATACTGGCTTTTATAGCAGACCACGCTACCCGGAACAACTCATGGAGCGCTTTCTGCAAACTCCTGCAGCATGAGGAGACAGTCATGGCGGAGGCTATGCTGATGCAGATCAGAAACACTTCACCTACCTGGTCTACCAAAGGGACCGGAGGTGAGACCGTCCCAATGCAGGTGGACTATGCAAAACAGCCGGCTCCTGAGCTTCAGGAGACTTTAGCATCTACAATTGCTCTACAGTTCCAACAACCGCAAGCAGAGGTGAAACAGGGTGAACGCCTGGAGGAGGTGGAGGTGCATCCAGAACTTAGAGATTCAGTAGATTCTCTATTCTCTTCTGCTATTGCAGGAAACTTGTAAGTTATTGGAGAAAATACAGGATTTAGAAGACCCCTCCAAGCAGAACAACTTCTGGATCATTGGGGTAGCAGAATTGGGCCGTCAGAAAGGCCTGAAGACCCTTGTGAAACATTGATTCCTAAACTACTTAACCTGGACCGGGCCTGCAAGGTTGAGAGCGCCTGGGGCCCGATTACCTCAGACGGATGTCAAACCCTGAAACCCTGAAGATTTAAGAGTTAGATTTGTTGGAACCCAAGGGCCTCAATGCTGACCTAGAGCTATATGCATTTTTAACCCCTTCAAGACCAAGCCTATTTGCACCTAAAAGACCAGGCTCGTTTTTCAAAATCTGACCTGTCTGACTTTATGCTCTTATAGCTCAGTGATGCTGTAACGTATGCTAGCCATTCTGAGATTGTTTTTTCGTCACATATGGCACTTTATATTAGTGGCAAAATTTGGCCACTACTTTGTGTGTTTTTTGTGAAAAACATCAAAATATCTTGAAAAAAATTAGCATTTTATTAACATTGAAATTCTCTGCTTCTAAAAAAAGAAAGTCGTATCACATAAATTAGTTACTAAGTCACATTACCGATATGTCCTCTTTATTCTGGCTTCATTTCATAAACACTTTACTTTTTTAGGGTGTTACGGGGCTTAGAAATTTATCAGCAAATTACCACATTTTCGTGAAAGTTTCCAAAACTGATTTTTTTAGGGACCAGTTCTTTTTTTAAGTTGATTTAGAAGGCTTGTATCCTGGAAACCCCCATAAGTGACCCCATTTTGGAAACTACACACCTTAAAGAATTAATCTAGGGGTATAATGAGCATTTTAACCCTACAGGGGCTGGAGGAAAGTATTCACCATTAGGCTGTAAAAAAATGAATTAAAATTTTCCAATATATACGTTTAGATTAAAGTCTCTTATTTTCAAAAGGAACATGAGAGAAAAAGCACCCCAAAATTTGTAACGCAGGTTCTCTTGAGCACTACGGTACCCCATATGTGGGCGTAAACCATTGTTTACACAGCAGGGCTCAGAAGGAAGGGAGCGCCAATTAGCTCTTCCATTGCAGATTTTGCTGAAGTTTTGCAGAGCCCCTGTAGTGTCAGCAGAGAGGAAACCCCCCATAAGTCACCCCATTTTGGAAAGTACACCCCTCAGAAAATTCATCTTGGGGTAGGATGAGCATTTTGACCCCACAGGTGTTAGAGGAAAGTATTCAAAAGTAGACAGTAAAAATGAAAAACTCCAATATTTTTCCAATAATATGTTCGTTTAGTTTGAAATTTCTCCATTTCACAAGGAAGAGAAATAAAGTACCCCAAAATATGTAACGCAGGTTCTCCTGAGTAAAAAAGGTAACTCCTATGTGGGCATAAACCACTGCATGGGCACACAGCAGGGCTCAGAAGGGAAGGAGCGCCAATTAGCTTTTTCAATGCAGATTTTGCTGAGCGCCAGGTGTGTTTGCAGTACCCCTGTAGTGCCAGCGGAGTAATATCTCCCCATAGTCACCCCATTTTGGAAAGTGCACCCCTCAAAATTCATCTTGGTGTGTGCTGAGCATTTTGACCCCACAGGTATTAGAGGAAAGTATTCAAAAGTAGACAGTAAAAATATGTTCCTTTAGTTTGATATTTCTCAATTTCACGAGGAACAGGAAAGACAATTCACCCCAAAATCTGTAACACAGGTTCTCCCGAGTAGAATGGTACCCCATATGTGGGCATAAACCACTCTATGGGCACACAGCGAGGCTAAGAAGGAAAGGAGCGCCAATTAGCATTTTCTCTGCAGATTTTTCTGAAGAAGTTTCTGAGCACCGGGTGCGTTTGCAGCGCCCCTGTAATGTCTGCAGAATAGAACCCCCCAAAAGTCACCCCATTTTGGAAAGTGCACCCCTCAAAGAATTCATCTTGGGGTAGGATGAGCATTTTTACCCCACAGGTATTAGAGGAAAGTATTCAAAATTTGCCAGTAAACATGAAAAACTTGAATTTTTCTAATATGTTGGTTTAGTTTGAAATTTCTAAATTTCACAAGGAACAGGAAAAAAAAAAAAAAAAAAAAAAAAAAAAAAAAAAAAAAAAAAAGTACCCCAAAATCTGTAACGCAGGTTCTCCTGAGTACAACGGTACCCCATATGTGGTCATAAAACCACTCTATGGGCACACAGCAGGGAAGGAGCGCCAATTTGCTGGAGCAAAACCGCAGCTAGTAATAGTTATTAGAATAGCGCAGTTACTAAATAAAATAAAATAAATTAGATTACAGGTAATGTGGGGTGGTTACTGGCAACCTGGGGTGGTTACAGATAAACTGAAGTGCTAATAGGTAATCTAAGGTGGGTACCTGTGACGTGCAGTGGCCAGAGGCGACGTGCGGTGGTTGCGTGCAATCTGGGGGGTTACATGTACTCTGGCGTGATGACGGGCAACCTGCGGTGGTTACGGGCAACCTGGAGGGGTTACAGACAATCTAGAATTGTTACGGATAGACTGAAGTGCTTATAGGTAATCTGGGG
The DNA here is from genome assembly GCF_027789765.1 of Dendropsophus ebraccatus. NCBI lineage: Eukaryota > Metazoa > Chordata > Amphibia > Anura > Hylidae > Dendropsophus > Dendropsophus ebraccatus. The sequence goes on along the minus strand of NC_091467.1, from coordinate 217,144 downwards.
TGATTATGGACAATCTGGAGGGGGTCACTGGCAACGTGCGGTGGTTACGGGTAATCTGACGTGATACCGACAACCTGGGGTGGTTACGGGCAACCTGCGGTAGTAAACTGCAATTACTTTTGTATGTTTGTCACTTTGTACTTTATACATTCATTTTCACTATATTACTATGATATTTTCTATCACAGTAATCATAGTTTAGTGATAGAGACCATTGGTCTCTGTCACTTTAAATTTGCAGAGCTGGCTGGTTGTGGAGCGCATGCGCACTTCATAACCAGCCAGGACGTCGAGGAGGAAGGAGCTCCAGGATCAGGTGAGTATATGGGGTAGGGGAGGGTGACTGGGGGATGGGGGTGACAAGGGGGTGGGGGGGGGGCGACTTGGGGGGTGGGGGGACATCACTTTTTATTCCCCGTCACCAATCATTCATGGTGACAGGGGATAAAAAGTTCTGGGGAGCACATGGCACAAGCGATCAGCTGTATGTAGTATATACCGCTGATAGCTTGTACCGGGAGCCCACAGGGGGGTCTCCGATCACTGCCCCATGCTCTCCGCTACCTCCGGAGGCGGAGAGCATGGGGTTTTCATTCATGTTCACAACACGATCACTGTGAACAGATATTCTCTGTTCACAGTGATGGCAGTGGCCATCTTGGATCTGATGGCCGCGGCGGGGGGGGGTGTATAGTGATCCGGGCACTAGGGGGGCTGGTCTGGGGTCTGATTTTACTTATTTCATCTCCCCCCACCGTGAATCCGCAGATGAAAAACAGCGGCGGCACCGGCCCATTAGTGACCACCGTTTCGGCGGTCACTAAGGGGTTAATGGGGGTCAGCTGCGGGATCGCAGCCGATTCTCATTATCTCCGGTGCCTCACTCAGATGAGAGCGGGATAGCCATCTCTGCAGCGATCCCGTTCTCATCACAAACCCCCGTCAGAGCAGGAACGTATATATACACATTCCTACTGCACGGGGCATGTGTAATAGGAACGTATATATACACAGATTGCTGACGTGAAGGGGTTAAACTAAAGGGTGGACAGTCACGTGTAGTGCAGTTGTACATTCCAGGCTGCGTATCAGCGCACAGACAATAAGCCCCGGACGTGACCCAACTATCAATAACTCCAGATCCAGTTCATATACACCAGGACAAAATAGTTTAGAAAACTTTTTATAAAAATTCATTTAAAAACTATTCGTATAAGAACCTTACACAACAACCAGTTATCCATTACACAGTGGTGCCTTGGATTAGGAGCATAATTCGTTCCAGGACGGCGCTTGTAATGCAAATCCACTCAAACCAAACCAGATTCTCATAAGAAATCACTGATCTGCAGACAATTGGTTCCACACCGCAAAAATAATGATTTATTATTCTGAACAACATGTAAAACAGATTAAACAAATTCAGAAACAGCAGAATATGTAATATTATAAGTTACTGTACAGTAATGGAGAGAAGGGAAACACAAGGGCTGACAGACTGCAGGGAGCAGGAAGGAATAAGCAGGGTATATATGTGGGTACATACATGCAGCACTCTGTCCGGGGAGAGAGGGGTTACAGCTATGGAGAGATTACCTCCACAGTCCTGTCCCCTGATGTAAGCCCCAGCCTGAAGTGGATCTGCTATGATTTGGAAGGTGAGGGAGACTTCCTGGGTCAGAGTACAGGGCTGTAGACCTCCCCCGCCAACCCAGTACAGGGAGCTCTTAGACCAAAGCAATGCTCTTACACCAAGACACACAGTGGTACCTTGGCTTAAAGTAACTGTCACTTCAGGGTCTTTTTTTTTTTTTTTTTTTTAAACATTAAATATCAACAGTACAAGCGATTTTAAGAAACTTATTTGCTTTTTCAGTCCAGAAGGAAACCTCTTGGTTTATAAAACCTCTCTCAGCCTCCCCCCTCACTTCAGAAGAAGCAGGATTTCTGGACTCAGGACTCAGGATTTCGTGGACTCAGATGCGATCATTTTTTAAACTAAAAGATACGCCGAAAACCTACTCCACCTTTCAGGTGGCGTAGGTTTTCGGCTGTGCGCACCGACGCGCACGGGATTTATGTAGAGGCAGTCCACCTCTACATAAATCTCCGTAGCACCGGAGATGCGGGGACATTTATAAGTCCGGCGTAAAAAATGTCGGGCCTAATAAATGGCTCAGAGTGTTGTTACGGGGCCCCCGACAACCACCACGACCCACCGGCATCAGGACCCACTTCCATCACCGCTCACAAGTAGGAACAAGGCCGCACGAAGACAAAGGAGGACCACGAGGACGGGCTACTGACCGGAGGAGAAGTGCCATGCTGCAGAAAGGAGGACGACACCAGCACCAACTCTATAGAAGATCCCAGGAAGGGTGAGAAGTGCTAGTTAGCACGCAGACGTCTGTATCCCCCCCTAGCATAATGAGCATATGTATGCATTATACATCTTACCCCCAAAGACCCGCTGTGACTTCTAGTCCGCCAGAGGTGACATACTCTATTCCAGATCACTGTTGCAGTAGGAGTGAGGCAACACCAAGACATTGCAGACAGCACTAGATCACACTCAACACTACTCCAATATTCCACAGTTTGTTACAAGCGATCTTATTGTAGCGAATATTATAGCGATCTCTTACAGGACTTTCCCATGATAATCCATCAGCTGCTCAGCCGCGATTGGCTGAGCACAGTTATGCTCAGCCAATCACAGCTGAGCAGCTAATGACGTGGCATAGGGGGGCCGGCATGAGGGATGGATGGAGCGGTTCGGCCGGCATCCCAAAGAGGACATTGTCCCAAGATGGCGGACGGGGGTCGACATGAATCAGGCGAGTATAGTGCATGACACTTCCGGGTCTAGCGTGGGTGGGTAACACCATTCACTAACATAAATTACAAAGTTGCATAACTTTGTAATGTGCGATTTAGTGAATAATTTTGAAATGCCGCACTACCCCTTTAAAATAAGCCATTTTGCATTAACAATATCATTTTCAGGAATATATTCACACATACTGCTTAGAGGTCTAGACTTCTCTTTTGTATTATTTACTTTGTGATATTAGTGACTTGGGGTCATCACTGCCTATTTCTTTGACCTCAGCACCAGAGTTAGTTGTGAGCTGCACCCACCATTTTTTTTTATTGTTCATTCATTTTAACCATGTTACAAATAGTCATTTGGAACGTTAAGGGCCTCAGGTCCACCCATAACCGGGTATTGATCCTTCGCCATCTGAAAAAGTGTCGGCCAGATCTGGCACTGTTACAGGAGACACCTAGAGGCCTCTTTCCAGGTTGCAAAAGTTTTGGGTCAAGGAGATTGATGGCTCCCCTGCAGTGAATCATAAAGCCGGAGTGGTCATACTGGTAAATTGAGCATTTCAGGGTGATATCTTAGGGCCCTATTCCACCGGACGATTATCGTTTGCATAATCGTTAACGATTTCAAACGACAGCTATTGCAAAAGACCTGAAAACGTTCACTCATTTCCATGGAACAATAATAGTTACTTTTTCGTCGCTATTTATTCGCTATTGCATTCGTATCTATTGCGAACGACCAAACGATGTCTTATTCAATGCGAACGAGCAACAATAAAAATAGGTCCAGGTCTTATAAAGCGATCAACGATTTCTTGTTCGGCCGTTAACTGCATTTCAACCGAACGATCATCATTTAGATCCAAACAATTTAACGATAATCGTCTGGTGGAATAGGGCCCTTACACTCTTCACATGATAGATTATGCACATTGCATATCTGTCTTCCTACAGAAGAAATAGCGATTTATAGTGTGTATGGTCCTAACACATTTTTCTATAATGGTCTTTCCCACCAATTACTTGACTATGCACCCCTGAAAGTAGTGACGGGAGACTTCAATGAAATCATCTCTCCTGTGGAAGACCGTACTACCACACGTCTCTCCCATTCTGCTGCGACTTGATTGGCGTCCTTGTGCCCATCTGATCTTATCGGACACATGGAGATACCTATATCCTGATTAGGGATGCACGATGCACCGAAATATCGATACCACCATCAATATTTCAGGCTGAAAAACAGTTCGGTACCAGGAATTCCTGGTATCGACACTTTATATTAAGCTGCCTAATAGTGCAGCTTAATATAAAGTATAGCGCAGAGAACACGGCCGGCGGCTATCTGAGCACTGGCTGTGTTCTCTGTATGCCTCTCCCCTGCGGCGCCAATTTCAAATAGCCAGCACTTTGCGATTGCTTGTGCCGGCTGTGTAACTGTGTAGATCCCGCTGTCACACTGACAGCAGCATCTGACCCCTCCTGAGCCACTCCATATGCAGCAGGGGTCGGCTACTATGTGTAAAAGACCCCCGCTGCCGGTGTCTCTGATAATAGAGTCCGGCTCGGCCAGACTCGGTTATCAGAGAAATTATTTATGCTGAAGAGTCAGAGCTGCACGGAGGTATCCATGGCTGGAGAGGGAGAACGGGAGTTCCGGGAGAGGAGGACAGAGGAGAAGGCTGGAGAGGGAGAGCAGGAGGTCTGGGAGAGGAGGACGGAGAAGAAGGCTGGAGAGGGGGAGAGCGGGAGGTTCGGGAGAGGAGGACGGAGGAGAAGGCTGGAGAGGGAGAGCGGGAGGTTCGGGAGAGAGGACACGTGAGGATCCAACCTGCTGGCAGGTGGGGGTGGTGCGCTGGGGCTGTGAGGTACTGACATCAGCATAAGTATGGGAAGTGTATAGCAGAGCTGAGTGGGCAGTGTATAGCAGAGATGTCTAAGTGATCACTGTACTCTGTACACAATTATGTAAAAAACATAAACCTTTATTTTTAATGTAATTAAAATTAAAAAAAGACGTATTAGTCTTACCGGTAAGACGGTTTCTCCGAAACCTTCACGACGGCACCACAGGAATTAACTCTTACCCTAGGGACAGGAAAAGCACACAGCGAGAGGTTAAAAGCCCCTCCCCTTCCCCCAGACACCAGTGCATTATAACCAAGTCTTAGCACCACGTGAGTATCATACATTAAATATATAATACAGGGAGGGTTGTTGGTGCCGTCGTGAAGGTTTTGGAGAAACAGTCTTACCGGTAAGACCAATACGTCTTTCTCTCCTCACCTTCACGACGGCACCACAGGAGTAATACCAACAAATTACCTTAGGGAGTGACCACAGCTTGTAAAACTTTCCTACCGAACGCAAGATCTTAGTTGCGTTGCAGCTGTAGTCGATAGTGTCTTGTGAAGGTATGTGGTGTTGACCAGGTGGCTGCTCTGCAGATCTGTTCGATTGACGCACATGCCTTTTCTGCCCATGTTGTTGCATCGCCCTTTTTTCCCCCTTGTTCTTCCCTTGGAACTGGATAAAAAGGGATTGATCCTTCCTCCATGGTTCACAGGTTCTAAGGTAGTGTAGAACCGCTCTTCTCACATCGAGGGAATGGAACTTGTGTTCTAAGTTAGATTCTGGTGATGAGCAAAAGGAGGGAAGGACTATGTCCTGAGATCTGTGAAAAGATGTTACCACTTTGGGTAAGAAATTTGGATCTGTTTTTAAGACAATCCTGTCTTCTTGTATCAGGCAGTAGGGTTCTCAAATTGTGAATGCCTGCATCTCTCCCACTCTTCTTGCAGATACTATTGCCACCAAAAAGGCGACTTTGTAAGAGAGAAATTTTAGGTCACAATCGGATAAGGGCTCAAAAGGATGTTGAGTCAGACCTTCAAGGACAATATTTAGGTCCCGGGGGGTGGGGGGGGGGGGGGGGGGGGGGGGGGGAGTAAATTCTTTACTGTCTAACTGCACTCCTCATGAATCTCTGGACCCATCTATTTCCAGCAATGTTGTAATCATATATTGCCAATAAGGCTGAAATTTGCACTTTTGAGTGTAGCTGGTTTTAAGCCCTTGTTTAATCCTGCTTGAAGGAAATTAAGCAGGATATTGGGATCAGCAGGAAAGGCCGATCCTGTCGGGCACCAAGAATTAAAGACTTTCCATATTTTTTAATAGATCTTTGAGGTGACTGGTTTCCTGCTATTCTGGATGGCGGAAATTACTGCATCTGAAATTCCTCTGCTTCTAAGCATCTCCCGTTCAGGATCCAGGCTGAAAGTTTCAGATTTGCTAGCCCTGGATGCAGAAGAGGACCTTGATGTAGGAGATCTGGATCTGTGGGAAGAATAGGAGGTTCCATGGCCATCTTCTTCAGCATCCCAAATCAAGCCTATTTGGGCCAAAAGGGGACAATCAAGATCACCGTCACCTCTTCCTTTAGGATTTTCTGTAATACTCTGGGTATTAGAGGAATTGGTAAAAATCCGTAGGCTAGGTCGAAGGTCCAAGGATGGGCCAGTGCATCTATCCCCAAGGGATTCCTTGTTGGTTGTAGCGAAAAAAACTTTGCGAACCACAAAAACAAGAAAATAGCAAAGAGGTCCACTTGTGGTAGGCCCCAATTCCCTATGATCACTCTGAAGATCGAATCCTTCCGGCTACATTCTCCTGGCGACAGGACATGTCTGCTCAAGTAATCCACCTGGGAATTCTCTATTCACTGGAGATGAGTGGCTGTGATGGAGAGAAGATAGTCTTCTGCCCATTGAAAGATCTTGTCTGAGATGTATCTGAGAGAGTTCTGCTTTACACTCCCTTGGTGCCTTAAGTGAGCGACCCCCGTGGTATTGTCTGATAGCACATGTAGGCGAGATGTAGGCGAGATGCCTTCAAGGTATTTCTGGCCTGCTGTAAAGACATCCATACTGCAAGGAGTTCCCTGTAGTTGGATGATCTTCCGGTTGTCTCTGCAGTCCAAGTGCCTTGTAACAGGAGAGAGTCCACCTTCGCGCCCCAGCCGGACATGCTTGCGTCCGTCGTTAGGATTTTCTTGGAACCGGGTCCAAATGTACCCCTTCCCTTAGATTGGTAGGTTCAACCACCAGTCTAGGACTGACGCACTAGAAGTGGAATCTGCATTGTCTTGTCTAGTCCCCATTTCTGCTTGTTCCAGGAGGATAGAATTTGGGACTGGAGTGTTCTCGAATGTGCCTGACTCCAGGGCACCGCCGGAATACATGCGGTCATGGACCCCAGAACTGACATTGCCTCTCGGACACGACAAGCTTTTCTTAAGTCGATTGATGCCATCATGGCGTCTGATGGGATTAAGCGAGTCGTGCTCTTTATGGATTCCATCTTGAACCTTCTGTATCTCACATACTTGTTCACAGGTTTCAAGTTTATGATTAGTCTGTAAGTTCCATTGGGTTTGGGAACTAAGAATAGGTTCGAGTAGTGTCCCCTCCCCAGTTGCTTCACTGGGACCGGGATCACTACATTGCAGCTTATCAAGTTCCTGACACTTTGGACAAGCTCCAACTGAAGAGAAAGGTTTGTTGGGAGATTCTGAATTTTTTGGGAGGAGATTGGACGAATTCTATTTTGTATCCATCTCGGATCACATTTATAACCCATTGATTTTTTGTGACTTCTATCCAAGACTCCCAGAACTTGGGACAGTCTCCCCCCGACTGGGGCTGTGTCATTGTTTGTCCTTAGTATCTCGGGGCTTGGAAAAAAATTGGAATTACTCAAAGGGAGTAAAAAAATTCTAACGACCTCTCTTAAATTTCCCTTTGTGTCTTTCTTGATACTTGGGACGTTGGGTCTGCTCCTTTTTCTTGTCAGATGATTTTTCTAACAATTTATCAAGGGCTGACCCAAACATTTTCCATCGAATGGAAGCCCACAAAGCTTGGACTTGGAGATATTATCTCCTGTCCAGTCCTTCAGCCATAAGGCCCGTCGGGCTGAGTTAATTAGGCCATAAGGCCCGTCTTTGGCTTAGACCTTTATGGCTTCCGCTGAGGCATCTGCTAGGAAGCCTATATCGTCCTTTAGAAGAGGAAGGGAGTCGATTATCTTCTCCTTTGAAGTTCCCCTCCTTAGATGTTCCTCTAACTGGTAATCCAGACATGGGATGCTCTAGCTACAAGTAGCAGCTATGTTATTTTTGATAGAAAAGGTGACTGTTTCTCAGGACTTTTTAATAAGCTCTTGTGTGGAGTCTTCGGAGAGAATTTTTTTTTTTTTTTTTTTGCCACTTGGGCATCAATCATGGGAACCTCCCATTCTTCAGTTTCCTCAGAATCAAAAGGGGAGACGTTGTCTGATGTCTGAGGGAACTGCCATTCTCTTCAGGTTTTTTCCCATTCGTCGGCTATTAGATCCTTAATCGTCTTGTGGATAGGGAAGCCTAATTTTTTCTTTGCTCTAAGTCCTGCAAATAATTGGTCCGCAGCTGAGATCTTCTCCTGCTTCTCCTCAATACTTAATGCGCTCCTTACAGCCTTTAATAAAGGCGTAGTATGATCAGATGGAAAGTAGTATTTCCTTCTTGCTTCCTGAGTATCAGAAGCTTCAGACCGAGCCCCTGAGTCGGATATTTGTCCTGATTCCACCTCTGAGACTGAGGAGGTAGATGGGGACCTGTGTCTCTTAGATATAACTGACGACACATAGGAACCCGAGCATCCAGGTACTGCCATATCAGGAGACATGTCTACTGGTGGAGGCAAAATCCGGGCCTGAGGAGGAAGATTTATTGTTGGTTCTGGGGCGGGAGCTGGAGCCATAGCCTGAGGGGCTGGTATAGAACCCTTTATTTCCTCTATATTCAGCTGTCTTATGTCAGATAAAAAGGAGGATCTGTCCTTTTTTATCACTTCATTAATGCAGGCTGAACAAATATTCCGCTTGAAGGAAGATGGCAATCTAGCATTACAGTTGTTGCATTTCCTAGCAGATGGAGGGGGAGCCTTAGCTTTCTCCTTCTCTTTCTGAGTGGCTTCTTTCTCCTAGCATGAAACAGGAATTAGCCACATGGCAGGAGATTAGAGAAGCCCCACACCTGGTGAACCACAGCAGGTGAGCACCCAGAGAGAGAGGGTTGGACTAGGTAGAATGAAAAACACTGCACCACAACCCTCAGTGTAGCAAAATCTTTTGGCACACTTACCGCCGCTGGCGGATGCGAAGGCTTGTCTGCTGATGTGGAGCCTGAATCCATGGTGAATAGCAGACCTCAGGACGGGCGACCCGCAGAGAAGAGCGGAATCAGTGCAGACCGGAAGTAGGCAGCGGCGTACCTCGAGTAGGCCACACGCCCTCCTGGAAGCCCGACCGGACCCGCTGCCACAGGGAAGGCTTGAGCCATGGCCCCGCGATCCCCACGTGTCCAGTCACATACAGAAATGGCGCGCAAAGCGGGCCTTTCCTTACCCCATCCAGATGCCTTTAGGGAAGGAAGGGGATGTACCCGATCGATCCCGCTGGTAAGGGGAATTGTTTCTTCAGGGGATCCCCCACACCTCTCGTGCCTGCCCTTCAGGGACAGGAAAAGCACTGGTGTCTGGGGGAAGGGGAGGGGCTTTTAACCTCTCGCTGTGTGCTTTTCCTGTCCCTAGGGTAAGAGTTAACTCCTGTGGTGCCGTCGTGAAGGTGAGGAGAGAAAAAGTCCATAAATTGGTATCTGTAATAGTGCAGGCCTGAAGAGTATAGAGAACATACTCCTGCATCAACTGTGTTGGTGTCGGCCTCTCTTCTCCCTAGCCTAGATTTCCACACCCTAGAGAATATGGTTATGACCATGCCCCTTTACTTCGTACTTTCCATACCCAACTCCCTAGGGGTAGTGACTTAAAGCAGCACTATCAGCAGATTCTGCCCAGAGAAGCTGCTAATATGCCACAGAAGCTCAGTAACTTAGGGAATTAACGAGGAGAAGTGGAACGTTAGGGACAGCAATATACTCCTAAGTTACTGAGCTTCTGTGGCACATCAGCAGCTTCTCTGGGCAGAATTTGCAGATCGTGCCGCTTTAACCCCTTATGGGTTTCTCGTAGGGGGCGCCAGCAGGTCTCATTGTTGAGAGACAGGAGGTGAAGAACGGCCAGGAGTGGGCGCCAGCAGGGTGCCATGGGGTCTGACTGAGAAGAGATGCAAAAGGATGCTGGTTGACCTCAGGGAGACCAACCAGCACATGTCCATGAGGTCAACCAGCGTCCTTTTGCATGCACTTACTAGTCATTGCTCCCACTAGCCAGAAACCTACTCCACACTGATGAGGGGCAAAAACCCCAAAACAGCTGTCTGTGGATGGATACCTTGCTTAGGTGGTTTCCTTCATTGGAGACATTCCTTGGCTTGGTTGTTCCTTCCCAGAGGAAGGTCTGGCTAGTTCACCGACATCGAGACACATGATGTCTCTGCAGTGTTCTTTTGCATAATTGACTGAGAAGAGAGACAGGAAGAGCAGAATGGCCAGGAGGGGACATGGCCCTGGAGGAAAGTGAAAGCTGAGCCTGTGGTGAGTGCTGCACAGATGATAGGGGTGCCTCTTAGGTTTCCCTCAGATAGCAGTACAGGATGCCCATTAACCCGCTCCCCCTTGCACTTGTGTCCCATGTTACCCTATGTGAAAGTAACCCTGCTCCTGCTGTAACATAATACTGGCCCAGGCACTGACAGGAGAGGAGCCATGGCCGCCTTATCCCTGCACTGTGTCCAGGCTCCCCCCTTCTCAGTCCCGACTGCCAGGACTGCTTTATGTTACAGCAGTGAGGAGGAGATAGGAGCCTGAATGCAGGGAGGGGAGGTAACCCATAAGTGCCTGCACAGGTGGAGGAAGACTAGACAGTGTAATGTGATATAGTGATCTCCATATGTGCAGCCTGCAGTGCAATGTACCAGTATGTCACCCCTGCTGGCTGTATCACTATAAGGAGGCTAGGGTATATACTGTATGGTGTATCAGTATAAGGAGGGCTGGGGTATATACTGTATAGTGTGTCAGTATAAGGAGGGCTGGGGTATATACTCTATATACATAGACAAGGTTTGCTCACTGTTTCTGCTATATCAGACTAGTGAGTGTGGTGTATATGTGACAGTGATGGTGTATTAAAGGGGTAGTGCAGCGCTAAATCACGAAATAACACACATTACAAAGTTATACAACTCTGTAATGTATGTTATTAGTGAATGGCCCCCTTCCCCCCCACCCCTGGAAGTGTAGTGCTCTATACTCACCTGACACATGTCGACCCCCGTCCGCCATCTTGTGACAATGATGTAATCTCCGTGCTCAGCCAATCACGGCTGAGCAGCTGATGACGCGGCAGAGGGTAGCCGGCAAAAGGGAAGGTCGGAGCGGTTCGGCCGGCCGCCCGAAGATTACATCATTGTCGGGAAGGTGGAGGATGGGGTTAGACACGTGTCAGGCGAGTATAGAGCACTACACTTCCAGGGGTGGCATGGGTGGGGGGGGGGAACACGGGGAAGGGGGACATTCACTAACATTACAGAGTTGTGTAACTTTGTAATGCGTGTTATTTTGTGATTTAGCGACGCACTACCCCTTTAAAAAGGGGCATCTTTATTTCAGCTTGTTATCCCCTAACTTTAGGATTTAGATTAGAAGATAGCCGCTGGGACCTCCACCAATCCTGAGAACCCAGAAGGGTTCAGTGTGTGGCAGTATTATATTCTTCAGACTGTGCAGTATTAGGCAATTGGGGGGGGGGGGGGGGGCATTAATACATTTCCCACCCATAGCTTTCCATCTTTCCAATATCAATTTATTATGATTCTGTACAGTTATGCTGTACAGTTATGCTATTATCTAGGTGCCCCCACCAAACACAAAATCCCAGCCCAACCCGACACCAGTCCCTGCTCCTGGCCCCCACCCTCTGTGTAGGTATCACATGTCCTCTGTCTCCTCAATGGACTGGGTTAGCGCTTGTAACCCAGTCCACTGAAGTGAAGGAGGACACCGACAGGGGTGGCTGCTGTTCGAGAGGGAGACTGATCAGTGCAGCTGTCACTGTCTCCCTCTCTAACAGCAGCCATCCCTGTCACCGGAACTGTGTGCCCATCCCCCCCCCCCCACGGTCTCACCCACAGCGCTCACCTACAGCAGCACACCTGCCCCCAATCACCCATGGCACCAAACCCTGTTGTATCAGCTTTGCTGTATCCATCACCATCTCAGCTCTGCAACACCTACACCATCATCATAGCAATCAACTCAGCTCTGCTATTTCACCATCAGACATAAGCATTGCATGATGGGAAATGTAGTTTCCCATCTTGATAATAGACCATCTTTTAGAAAAACTTGTAACTCAGAAACGGCAGCAGCTAGAAAGATGGGAGACAGCTCGAAATATTCGGGGGGATTTGGCGAGTAAGGCCAGCTAGGTTTGGGAGCAGTACATTTGTTTCGCTCTTGGGGGGGGGGGGGGGGGGGATACCCATTTAAGCCCTCAGATAAGTGTGAAAATCTGGTAATTCTGGACCATCAGAAATATAGGTTGACGTGTTATACAATGGTTAAGGACTGTTACACCACCCTATCAAAAGATCCCACAGAATCATTTATGGGCGAATTAAGGTCATTTTGGAGGGGGTACTGAAAGATAGAGATTGATTTCTCTTCTTCACCCACAGCTTGCCACATTCTATGTTTTACCTAAGGTGCACAAGGGTCTGCATCACCTGCGGGAGAGATCAATCGTCTCTGGCATGGCCTAACTCAAAATGTCACTACATTGATAAGATTCTGAGAAGTTATGTCAAGTGTATCATCATATAGCAGGGATAGCTTAGATCTCCAAAACACAACATCTGGATGTAGACCCTGAGACATACCTGGCACGCATAGACGTGAAAGCTCTGTATAGTTCCATCCCCCAGTCTGATGGCCTCAGAGCAGCAGAATACTCTCTCAGAAGACGAGGTTCTGAACTTGAGAAACAAGTTTGATAAATCTCCCCCAATGTGTTTGTTGGTAAGAACATGCTGGATGAGGTGAAGTACAATTATTTTCTGTATGATGGTAGGGTGTTCCACCAGCTCAGGCGGGCCCTTGTGCTCCCACTTATGCGAAGCTCCCCCTGGGCTGGTGGGAGGATACGATTGTCTTCCTGGAGGAACAAAGATGGTGGATCTGGACCCACTATATTAATGGTCTTGCGGATCTGGAGAGGCACGAGGGACGATTTTACCATGTTTATGGGTGAGCTGAATAATACCCAGATAGGATTAACCTTTACTAGGGAAAATCGAGGATTCTGTTTCTTGGATTTACAACTTGCCAAAAGATCACGGCCTGGTATCGTCCCTATACCGAAAACCCACGGCCACAAACAATCTTTTGCATTCTAAAAACCATCATTCTTATTCTTTAAAACGTGGGATCCCAAAGGGTCAATATTTAAGGGTGAGAAGAAACTTTACAAGACAGTGATTTTCGTATTCAAGCCAAGATTTTACACGAGATCCCGAGGATACCCTCAAGATACTTAATCAGGCCTATAGAGATGCAGATCAGAACGGACACCAAGAGGTAAGGAAACCAATGACACCCTCATCAGATTAATAGGCGTTTGATAACCAGACAGAGGTACGCCACATCTTACCTAGATATTGGCCAATACCCTGTTCGACCCAGACAGTGCAGAAGTACTACACGACTATCCCAGTATTACATTCGCGGGGTGGGGGGGGGGTTCGCAGCATCAATGACCGCCATTACAATCGTCCAACAAGGTACATGGCTTGACCGACAGATACCAGGCTGCTTTAAGTGTGGCAGATGCATTCAAAACAAAGAACACCAAGTCCTTCAAATCGGCTGTCAGATACAGAATACATGACTTTATTAAACGGTAGAACAAAGGGTGTCATTTACCAAGCTAACTCTCTGTGCCCATGCAACTATATAGGTAAAACCTTTAGGGAAATAAGAGTCTTGGAACATCTATGCAATGCAACATAGAAAATGAGACACCCCACTAGCCCAACACATGTTACAGTGCCACTCAGAAACAGAGGGATATACAGTTTATTGGACTAGAATGGGTTAAACCTTCAATTCAGAAGAAAGTTTGGGATGCAGTGAGTGGATCTACAGGTTAAAATCCCAGAGACCCTTATGTCTCAATGACAGACTTGACCTGCTTCATCTCACGTATCGAACTGTATCCCTCTGCTATATAAACATTTTACAAATCTTTAGTTTTCCCTGTTCCTATCTTCCTCTTTCTGCTGTTCCTCTCCTCCCCTCCTCACTTACTAAATACAATACATAGCTTTTCAGTATTAGAAAGCAATTCAATGTTTCTTCTACACATTTTAATCCGGCATTCTGAAAGATTAGTCACTGCATAGCAGCAAGTTCTTTGCCAGGCAGTTATATCATCTTCTATTACATATCATCCAATATTGTCATACTATCAGTTTTTCTACCAGTAAGATGGGAATGTTGTCCCAGAGTACACGATATGTATACAAAACGGTTGTGTTATCCCCAGAACAGGTTCATTATAACCTATATAGATTTATCACTGGTATAATTAAAGTAAATCAGTAAGGGATCTGTACACTGTATTGGCTGTGACTGAGAGGAATCTCTAGTTTCAGACAGTTGCCCAGCACATTGCATGCTACACACTACCCGTGCATGTTAGAAATCGCCAGGAGCCCCATATATCCCTTTATATGCTATATACCCTGACAGTTCTGCACTGTTTATGTAAATTGTAGGTTGGAAATAACTTTAAAAAAAACTTTAAACATCCTAAATACCTAATAGCCAAACAGATCATGTGACCAGACTGTATACAGAGCCTGGTTATATACAACATTGGCAGTGTTATATACAGAACCTGGTTATATGCAACATTGTCAGTGTAATATACAGCCTGGTTATATGCAACATTGGCAGTGTTAGGGCCAGTTCACACTGAGCAAGATCGCCGGAATTCCATGTCAGATTCCCGCTGTAAGTGAATGGAGAGGGCGCGCGCTCATCGCTGCTCTCCGCTCAAAGTAGTAACACGTTACTTCTTTGAGAGGAGAGGGAGCGGACGAGCGCACGCCCTCCCCATTCACTTACAGCAGCACACCGAGCACAGCGGGATTCTGTGGTGGAAATCTCAATCTTGCTCAGTGTGAACTAGCCTTTATACAGTAAACAGCCTGGTTATGTGCAACGTTGGTAGTGTTATACAGTATACAGCCTGGTATACAACATTAACAGTGTTATACTGAGCCTGGTTATATGCAACATTGGCAGTGTTATATACAGCCTGGTTATGTACAACATTGGTAGTGTTATGCTGAGCCTGGTTATATACAACATTGACAGCGTTAGTGGAGGTCCTGTATACCTGTGGTGTATAGTTTGGGGGTCCCCCCCACAGGTATCCCCCATACTGTATACACTCTCCCCCCCCCCCCCCCCCCCCCATGCTGTATACATTCCCCAACACCCCCTTACTGTACACATTCCCAACACCACCACCCGGCAGGTAAGCCCCTTACTATATATAAACTGTTAGAGTGCCTTCACGCCTACCAGCTCCGTGGCGGATTTCACACTACAAATTTGCAGCAAAATCCGTTGCGGACCTACTATCAGGGTTTGACATCCCGCTGCCAGTTTGTAAGTTAAGCCCCTTGGCGTCCAAAGCGTAACACTGAGTCGCCCAGACTGCTGTTGGACCGCTGTGCAGGCTCCCCTCCAGTGTTTCAGCGCTGTGCTGCTGCCGGGGACGGCTCTGGACATCGCCCTCCCCCTGAAGCAAGCCGGAGCGGTGTGTGCAGCGTCCAGAGCTGTAAGGAGAGAGACGTCAGCAGCAGCACAGCGCTGAATACACTGGAGCGGAGCCTGCACCATCTAAAAGCAGTCTGCGCGGGTGGGATGATGGCAGCCTCTGTCACCAAGTTATGCTCGGGCCGCCAAGGGGGTTAATTTACATACTGACATCCCGCTGAGTGTATGTAGTGTCATAGGGTTGAACGACACTGGATCCACAGCAGATTTTGCAGCGTGAAATCCGCTGCGGATCTGGTATGTGTGAAGGCATCCTTACTGTATTTCTGTGGATCTGTTGTGAGGCAGCTGCCCTAGCAACCAATCAGATTCCAGCTCTGAAAATTAAAGTAGTAATTCTATTGGTTGCTGAGGCTTCCAATTGCCGTTTCTGCTGGAGAGCTGCAGCACTAATTATATCACCTGTGTGCAGTGTGGAGATTCTCCCATTCATCTCTATGGGGCGCAGCTCCTCCCCCTCCCCTCCTGTAGATCTGGTAAGGACAGGACCTTCGCTCTAACCTTCCCAGGCACCCAATGTATCTGTGGGTCAAACGGTTCAGGCGTTTGGAAGTCTATAGAGGACAGACAGACTTTTTATGATCTAGATATATCTCTCACTACACTAGTCGGACCAGACACGCCAAGTGCACAGTTGAAGCAGGACAACTGGAGGCTCAACACTCCAGCATTTGTGAAGTTTGCTTGTTGTGTAGTTTTCCCTTTTATACAATACCTTTCATATATACTACTACACGTTATATAACTTACGCAATCGCGTATTAACATCTATTTGTTTCACACATTTTGCCCAGTACAATCTGCGTACCATCATTGTGTGACGCAGCTGTGATTTCTAGCTTAGAGAATATGGTTATATATGACCATGCCCCTTTACGTTGTACTTTCCATACCCAACTCTGCAGGGGGTAGCGATTTCCTATGGAAGTTCCCGATTGGTCTTGCTAAGGATGATTGCTTTAAATCTCTGCTGAAAGCCTGGTGGTTGGAATATTCCACTGATAGTTCAGCTCATACCTCACAGCCCCAGTTATTCTGGGATACTGCTAAGGCGGTCCTGAGAGGCTGTATCATGGCCTATAAAGCCGCTATGCAAGAGAAATTCTCCTTACAGATACAACAGTTTAGTGCCACCCTGCGTGATGCTTACACAGCCTTTCTGACCGCATCCTCTGATGTCACTAAAGACATGGCAGGAAGCCCGTCTAAACTATGACCAGTGGATGGAATGGAAGGAAAGTCTACACAGATCTTATTTAGATGCATTGCTGTCCCGTCATGGCAGCAAGGATGGCTGGTTATTAGCAAGATTTGCACCTCAATATATCTCACAGCTTACTGATGAAACCTGTATTCAATAGAGAAATCCTCGGATCACCAACTCTGTTCTCAAATCATATTACGAGACTTTATACCCTACACCTAGTCCTTCCATTTATAGGGTCCCTGATTAGTTGC
Source organism: Dendropsophus ebraccatus (assembly GCF_027789765.1). Lineage (NCBI taxonomy): Eukaryota > Metazoa > Chordata > Amphibia > Anura > Hylidae > Dendropsophus > Dendropsophus ebraccatus. The sequence goes on along the minus strand of NC_091467.1, from coordinate 200,007 downwards.
ACAGGCACCATCTGCCAGCAGTGTCAGAGGAGCATACTACCATGCTTAATTTCCCTTTACTATAGAGGAGATAAAATGTGCCATCTCAAAGCTCATTGACCCTGACAGGTTCTCTGCCGATTGAGGGTGTCCCAATTCCTGGTTCCTCCAACAATGCCCATCTTAAATTACTGAAACTGTGGAAAAACACACCTTTGCCTACCTTCTATCGTCCAGTTTCTTGGTGGATAGGCTGGCTCCAATTCTCCCGGAGCTTATTTCATGGGCTTTGTTCATGGCTGTTCCGCTGTTATGAAAGTCCGTAAGGTAATGGCAGTCTTGGATGAAGTAGCAGTAAGACCCCATTTGCATCCATCTCCAGCTCTTTCCATTGATGCGAAAAAAAGCTTTTGACTAGGGATGCGCCAAAATATCAATACTACTATCGATATTCCGGGTTCCCACTGCTTGTGATTGCAGACCCCGACCAGCGGGCGGCAGCCATTTAAACATTGCCCCCTTCCAGGACCCGCTGATGCCGCTGCACAACTGCAACTACCAGCATACATTCTTGTGCACAAGGGGGTATGCTGGGAGTTGCAGTTTTGCCGCAGTAGCCTCCCAACATACCTTCTTTTGCGCTACAACTCCCATTGTGCAGGGAGTTGTAGTGCACAGGGAAGTATGGTGGGCGCTGTAGTGCACAAGGAGGTATGATGGGAGTTGCAGTTCTACAGCAGCAACCTCCCAACACAAAGCACACAAATGTAAATACTGTTAAAGTGGAAATTTCGAAATTTATATGGGACTCAAGATGATCTAGGATAGCTAGCCTTGGCCGCTGAATAGCTGAGCTGCCTTGAGACGTCACGTCTCAATCTGCAGCTCAGACCAGGCAGCGGAACGGGAGAACGGGGCGTCGCGATCCAACAAGGTAAGTGGACGGCGACGTCTATATCCAACCCCTTCCGAGCCAAACGGTAAACATAGCCCTAGCCTTGGCCGAATGTGATGGACAGGTGTCTTTTCAACCATACTAGCCATGGAAGTATATCCACCATTGACCCTACAGGTCCTTCCATTCACACCCAACCACCATAGCTCTGGGCTGCAGCTCCCCTGGTGTCGATAGGGCAGCACCATGACAGTCAGGCTGAACAGGCTGTCACCCCCAGACAAGTCCATCTCCGGAAAGGAGACAGGAGCACTCAGCCGGGGACATAGGACAACATTGGTGAAGCAAGGAAAGTAATAGGCTGCTATGCTCTCACCATGGGCAGCAATGCGATAAGTTGCTTGAGCAGAACACCCCTTTAACCCCTTAGTGACCGCCATGCTGCCTTTTCATGGCGCCCACTAATGGGCTTTATTCCGATGCGTACGCCTTTGAACGGCATACGCATCGGAACGAACTGGGGCGGCAGCAGTGCGGGGGATCAGCGGTCAGTGTGACTGCTGACCCCCTCCTGTAACTGCCCGGAGTTTAACCCGTTAAAAGCCGCTGTCAAAGCATGACAGCGGCATCTAACGGGTTCCGGTGTGTACCGGACGGCGCCGCAGGTCCACTTACGTAATCGGAGGTCCCGCTGCGCCGTCCGTTCCCCCCGACATCTCCATGGTAACTCTGGGGGCCTTCATTTGGCCCCCGGGCTTACCATGGATAAGCCATCCTGCTGACAGGGGTGGCTGTGCTACTGCCTGTCAGCAGGATGGTCACATTATACAACACACTGTACTGCAGAAGCAGTGCTGTGTATTGTATTGTATTAGTGATAAAAGTGTTACACTAGTGTATAGTAGTGTACACTAGTGTAAAAAAGTTAAAGTGCACCAAACAATCCCCCCAGCTCCCCTCCTCCCCCATAATAAAAATGCATTACATTCCCCATACACTATAAAACATTACATAAAAGTGATCAAAAGACACAAATCCTATACATATTTGGTATCGCTACATCTGTAACGACCCAATCTATAAAACGATATCAATATCGCACGACACGCTGTAAATAACAAAAACTACCAGAATAGCTGTATTTTATCAATCTGCTTTAGAAAATACATCATAAAAGATCAAAAAAAGTCATACATATAAAACTTGGTATCTATAGAAACTACAGATCTTCCCGCAAAAAATAAGCCCAAAACCAGCTCTGTCGCGCAAAAGATCGCTATGGATCTTGCAATTTGGCGACAGTTTTTCTGGGTTTATGCTAGGAAGATAGCTTCTATTGCACCAAAGTGGTAATAGTTAAAAAAAACCTACACAAATAAGGTATCACCGTAACAGTAGTGACCCAGAGAATACATGTATTATGTTATTAGTGACCGCCGGTATGAATTTTTACGGCGATCACTAATGGGCTCTATTCTGCCGCCATCAGCTCTTTATGGCGATGGTGCAGAATAGTGCAGCAGCACCGGTAATGCCCGCAGCCCGCTCCTCTGAGAAGTTGGGGCAGAGTGTGGGCTCAGTCCCGGCCAGTCCCCGCACGACTATCGCCGTTATTACCAGTATAACGGCGGCCACCGGTAACGGGCATTGCATGCTTTCATGTCCTCTCACCGTTAATCCACAGTGAGAGGAGATGAATACATGTGTCCCCCCCCCCCCAGAATAACCTTAGTGTTCACAGTGATTAATTCCTCAGGGTACAAACACACCTGCCGTATAGGCATCGAGACTCGCTGAGGATCCCGGCCCTGTATACTCAACGGCAGACAAACTCGCAGCAGGGATGTACATCCCTGCTGCGAGTTTGTCCAAAGGAGGACCCGTTAACCCCCCGCCGTCACCTGGTCCCGACTATACAATATCTGGTCCTTCGCTGATTCCCGGCACATCCCGCTCGACCAATCAGTGCGCTGCCCCAACGCAGCACTGATTGGCTGAACGGGCGGTGAAGACGTCGGGAGCCCCGTAGCCGGGATTAGCTGGTGTATAGTGTCCGGCGGCCGGGGAGTTAACGGGGCGAGCTGCGGACAAACTCTGAGCAGGGATGTACATCTATGCTGCGAGTTTGTCTGCCATTGAGTACACATGGCTGGGATCCTCAGCGAGTCTCGATGCGAATAAGCAGCCAGAAACTCGCTGCGGATACGACAAGTGTGTTTGTACCCTTAAAAAAAAATAAAAATAAAATCAAACTCTCATTCTCTCCACTACCAGAGGTGGCAGAGAGCATGGGGCAATGATCAGGGACTAGCCAATGTGGTCCTGGTACAATTGATCAGCGGTATATACTGATAAAGTGATACGCATAAAGTGACACCGGTCAGATTTTGAAAAATGAGCCTGGTCATTAAGGCCCAAATAGGCTTGGTCCCTAAGGGGTTAAGATGGGTTCACACCAACAACAAAGCCTGACATTGCCCCCCCACCAAGCATCATCTCCTACTTTACCTTAGAGCCAGAAAGTCCATTAGAGTTCTCCTTAGCGGCCCGCTGCTCCATAGTGCCCCAGAGCAGAAGATAAGGGGTTAAATGTCTGCAAGGAGAACAAGATGACGTGAAGAGCTAAAGAGGAACCCAGACCCCAAAAGATGACTAGGGACGCCCATAATGTGACTTATATCCAACACTTCCTGTAGAGAGAAGGGTAGGAGGCCACTACTCCTTTATATGTCCCATCACATAAAAATGAAGGTGTGGAGTTCCCCTTTAAGACATACATATTCCGATATGAAAGCCATCAGTACACAGTCTGGGGCCAATAAAGTAGACCCAGGGGCCCCTGCTATATGACAGGAAGGGGGCAGAGTCACCCTAACTGACTATGAGGACTAGAGTACTACAACTCCCAGCAAGCCTGCACAGCCATTGCCTCCGAGCATAAGAACTGTAGCTTAGTTACATCTGTAGGCTGCAGGTTGGGAATCAATTATCTTCTCACGTCAATCAGAACAAAGACAAGACCCCTAGTGCAAGCAGTGATCCTCTTCTCCTGAGTCCCACGCGCTCCTCCAGCTTCAGGGCGGCCTGTGTCGACTGACAAGCCGCTCAGCCAACCACTGGCCAGGACCGCCGCGGCCTGTGATTGGCTGAGCTGCCTGACAGCTGACACAGGCCGCCCTGAAGCTGGAGGAGCACGCGGGACCCATGAGAAGAGGAGCCCTGAACCATAAATAGGTAACGTACATCGTCAGACGCCGGCCACGCACCGCTATTCCACATAGCGGAACGCGGTCGTCGCCCGACAAATATAGGTCCGGACCTATATCAACGATCAGCCGATGACAACGTTCGGCTGATCGTTGTCTCTAGTCCACGGAGCAATAATCGGACGATTATCGCTCTATGGAATAGGGCCCTTAGAGTGCAAGCTCTTCAGCCAAGCCACTACAAGCCAAGTGATGGCCAGAGCCACACATACCTCCATACCATACAGCCCCCACCACAGACACAGGCAGCCACAGCCAGAGGAACCCCCCCGCCCCATACAGCCAGAGAACCCCCCCCCATACAGCCCCCACCACGGACGGCCACAGCCAGAGAACCCCCCCCCCCATACAGCCCCCACCACGGACGGCCACAGCCAGAGAACCCCACCCCTCATACAGCCAGAGAACCCCCATACAGCCCCCACCAGACAACCCCCCCCCCATAGAGCCCCCACCACAGACACAGGCAGCCAGAGAACCCCCCCCCCTCATACAGCCCCCACCTCAGACACAGGCAGCCACAGCCAGAGAACCCCCCCCCCCCATACACAGCCAGAGACCCCCCCCCATACAGCCCCCACCACGGACGGCCACAGCCAGAGAACCCCACCCCTCATACAGCCAGAGAACCCCCCATACAGCCCCCACCAGACACAGCCAGAGAACCCCCCCCCCATACAGCCCCCACCACGGACGGCCACAGCCAGAGAACCCCCCCCTTATACAGCCCCCACCACAGACAGGCAGCCACAGCCAGAGACCCCCCCCCCCCCCCAAACAGCCCCCACCACAGACACAGGCAGCCACAGCCAGAGACCCCCCCCCCCCCAAACAGCCCCCACCAGACACAGCCAGAGAACCCCCCCCCCCCATACACAGGCAGCCAGAGAAACCCCTCCCCCTCATACAGCCCCCACCACAGACACAGGCAGCCACAGCCAGAGACCCCCCCCCCCATACAGCCCCCACCACAGACACAGGCAGCTACAGCCAGAGAACCCCCCCCCCCCCCTCATACAGCCCCCCACCACAGACACAGGCAGCCACAGCCAGAGAACCCCCCCCCCCCTCATACAGCCCCCACCACAGACACAGGCAGCCACAGCCAGAGAACCCCCCCCCCCTCATACAGCCCCCACCACAGACAGGCAGCCAGAGGAACCCCCCCCCCCCCTCATACAGCCCCCACCACAGACACAGGCAGCCAGAGGAACCCCCCCCCCTCATACAGCCCCCACCACAGACACAGGCAGCCACGGCCAGAGACCCCCCCCCCATACAGCCCCCACCACAGACACAGGCAGCCAGAGGAACCCCCCCCCCCCTCATACAGCCCCCACCACAGACACAGGCAGCCAGAGACCCCCCCCCCCATACAGCCCCCACCACAGACACAGGCAGCCAGAGAACCCCCCTCTCATACAGCCCCCACCACAGACAGCCAAAGCCAGAGACCCCCCCCATACAGCCCCCACCACAGACACAGACGGCCTCAGCCAGAGACCCCCCCCCCCCCAATTCAGCCCCCACCACAGACACAGACGGCCTCAGCCAGAGACCCCCCCCCCCAATTCAGCCCCCACCACAGCCAGAGAACCCCCCCCCCACCCCATACAGCCCCCACCACAGACACAGGCAGCCAGAGAACCCCCCCCCCCCCTCATACAGCCCCCACCACAGACGGCCACAGCCAGAGAACCCCCCACCACACCTCTGTACAGCAGGAGACACCCCCGCGAGGTCTCCCCTGTCACCCGGGGCTCTTACCGCTCTTACCTCTCCTACCGTACAGCCACCACACACTTCTCTTCCCAACGCATCAAACCACCCGCTTTAAAACCCGCTCGTGAAGCTGATTGGCTGCAGCCTCCTAGACGGCCTAAGATGATTGGCTGACTGAAAGAAAAACCGTTGAAATGGCGGCGTCCGCACGTGACGTCATGGCGCAGGGATAGCGTAACATGGACAGCGCAAGCGCAGAACGAGAGAGGCCGCGGGCATTTGAAGGGAATTTATTAACGTCATTACTGAGCGACCGGCGCTTGTGCTGACGTAAAGAGATCCTCTCGGTTTACAGCAGCGTCCTGGCTGTGAGTATGAGCGGCACGGCGGAGGTCTGGGTCGGGTGTGATATTATAGATATAGATACCGGGGGAATGTCCAGTCCAGCTTCTAATTACGGCGCCTCACGGACACAGCGTGGACTGATCTGAAGAGACGGCGCGCTGTTGCCCGTAGCGACCAATCAGATCACAGCTTTCATTTTATGACATACAAGGGCAAAGTGAAACGAGGAAGCTGATTGGGGGACGAGAGACGTAAAGTGTCCCTGTAATAGTAGTAATAATCTCCCAATCAGCAGGAGATGTGATATAAAGCGGCCGTGTAACTTACTCTCATTAGTCTCTTCTTAGTCATGATGGAAAACGGGGCTTAGGAATTCTACAATAATCGTATGTAACGTGTGTGTGTGTGTGTGTATATATATCTATCTCCTAAGGTGGTAATATAACTGTATGTAACGTGTGTGTATATATATATCTATCTCCTAAGGTGGTAATATAACTGTATGTAACGTGTGTGTATATATATATATATCTATCTCCTAAGGTGGTAATATAACTGTATGTAACCTGTGTGTATATATATATATATCTATCTCCTAAGGTGGTAATATAACTGTATGTAACCTGTGTGTATGTATATATATATATATCTCCTAAGGTGGTAATATAACTGTATGTAACCTGTGTGTGTATATATATATATATCTCCTAAGGTGGTAATATAACTGTATGTAACCTGTGTGTGTATATATATATATATATATCTATCTCCTAAGGTGGTAATATAACTGTATGTAACCTGTGTGTATGTATATATATATATCTATCTCCTAAGGTGGTAATATAACTGTATGTAACCTGTGTGTATGTATATATATATATATCTCCTAAGGTGGTAATATAACTGTATGTAACCTGTGTGTGTATATATATATATATATATATATCTATCTCCTAAGGTGGTAATATAACTGTATGTAACCTGTGTGTATGTATATATATATATCTATCTCCTAAGGTGGTAATATAACTGTATGTAACCTGTGTGTATGTATATATATATATATCTCCTAAGGTGGTAATATAACTGTATGTAACCTGTGTGTATGTATATATATATATATCTCCTAAGGTGGTAATATAACTGTATGTAACCTGTGTGTATGTATATATATATATATCTCCTAAGGTGGTAATATAAGCGTATGTAACCTGTGTGTGTGTATATATATATATATATCCTAAGGTGGTAATATAACTGTATATAACCTGCCTGGTGTGTGTGTGTGTGTGTGTGTGTATATATATATATATATATATATATATATACATACACTGAAGCTCCTCCCCCAAGATGGTCGCGACTATCAGAAGTGGCTGAATACAATGAGGAGGGTGGGGATGTGCTCGTTGGCGCCATGTTCATCCAGCTGATCTGAGGTCTGATCTTTAGGTAAGCTCTGTTGACTTGTATATTGCCAGTCATAATCCCGCTCTGACTCTGTGGAGCAAGCAGCCTCTTGTAGCCCAGTAAGTAGCTGACGCGGTGGAGGTGGGATGTAGAGAAACCTACTACTAAACAAGATGAAATGTTTGCAGGCCCTAGGCCAAAAATTAAACTTGTCTTTCCTGTTCATAAAAGTATTAAAAAAAATGATCTTAGATGATGGAAAAGAGCCTTAAAAACGCTCATATATCTCTACAGAGTTCAGAGCAAGATTCCCCTTTGACGAGACTGACACTAAATTATGGCTTGAGTCTCCAAAAAAAGACGTTCAAGTTGTCAAAGTCATTATAAAACATCTTTACCTTTTGAGGATGCTCCCCTACTCAAAGATCCTATTGATGGTAAGATGGATGGCCTGCTTCGCAGGTCCGGGGATGCCTCTTTGGAAGCTATAAACCCCAGTATAGCTGATACAAGTGTTGCCAGGTCCCTCTTTGTTTGGCTGGAAGAGTTAGAAAAGGGTATTGAGGATAAAACTTCTAGAGAGGATTTACTTTCTTCAGTTCCTATGCTCAAACTGGCTAGTGCCTTTCTGGTGGATGTCTCGCTGAGTCAGTCCGTTTATGGTTGGGAGGGGGATAATGTATCAAAAACTAAACTTTGTGCCATTCCCTTTGAAGATGCTCAAGTCTTTGGCTCTGTTCTGAGCACCATCTTGGTACAGGCTTTTGTTCCTTCAGTCAGAATCAGAACAAAAACTACAAGGGAAAAGGTAAACATGGCAGATGGATCTACCCTAAAGAAGGAAAAGGGAGAGGGTTCTTAGTCAATCCTAATTCCTCAGATAAGAAACAGTGACACCATCCCGGGGGGGGGGGGGGGGTTTAGGGTTTCATCAATGAAAATAATTTAATAAGATTCAAACATATTAAGCTCCATCGAGAGAGGTTACAAGATGGTTTCAAACCCCACTCCATTAAAATTTTGTATTACCTCTCTAAAATCAGCAAAATTAAACCATTAGCTTTGGAACAGCCTTTCGGATCTGATAAATCTGCAGGCTGCTGTTCTAGTTCCTCAGACCAAGGAAGGTCAAGGACACTATTCTAAATGGTTTCTGGTGCAAAAACGAAAGGGGTCTTTCAAGATTATAATAAATTTGAGACCCTTAAAGCGTAACTGTCATTTCAATGCAATTTTTTTGAAAACATTAAATATCAACAGTACAAGCGATTTTAAGAAACTCTGTAATAGGTTTTATAAACCAAAAGAGTTTCCTTCTGTACTGAAAAAGCAATCTCCCAGCCTCCCCCCCTCACTTCAGAAGAAGCAGGATTTCTGTCTCCATTATGTGGCTTTGGAGAGTGGAGGGGCTGTTAGGAGTGAGTGAGCACGGAGCAGTCCTGCACAGCACAACACCCTGCAATCTTCTCTCAGTAAGTTCATAGATAAGCATTGACCTTTCTGACCCCAGAATCCTGCGTTTTAGATGCCCAGAGAGTCTACAAACAGCTGACCTTCAGGTCACCTCTTCCTTTTCCATCGGCCCCTCCCCCCTCCATAAGGATAGAATGGAGAGAGCAGAGCCCGTCTTCACTGGCTTCTCTGTAATGAAGACGTGTTTGCCTGATAATACACAGATAAGAAGTCGGGGGGGAGGCTGGGAGATTGCTTCTTGAGTACAGAAGGAGGCTTTTTTGGCTGATAAAACCTATTACAGAGTTTCTTAAAATCGCTTATACTACTGATTTCTGCAATAAAAAAAAAATGACAGTTACGCTTTAAAGGGAACCAATCACTGGAAACAAGCATATAGAGCTTTTGAAATGTGCTGTTAGAGCACACAGCACACTTGCCACACGTGTTTCCATAGCCTCCGTGCCTTCCCCGTGTAAGCCGCAAAGTAACTTTATAAAACTGGCGCCCTGTATGCTAATTACCTGAGGTAGTCACCTGGGCGGTGTTCGGCTAGCAGGTGGTCACGGTCCCCTGGGCGTTCTTCCGCTGTAATCACGCCCCTCTGGGCGTGATTCAAATGGCAGAGTGGCTGTGGCGTCACTAGGGAGCGCGCCGTGCCCAACGTCGGCGCGCTTACGTACTGATGCCGGACGCCGCCGCACATGCGCAGTGCAGCCGCTTCCATTCTGGTTGCACTGTGCCTGTGCAGAATAGCCTCGAACTCCGGCTAACAGGCTATTCGAGGCCATTCTGCACAGGCGCAGTACCGCCGGAATGGAAGCGGCTGCACTGCGCATGTGCGGCGGCGTCCGGCATCAGAATGTCACAGCTACTCGGCCATTTGAATCACGCCCAGAGGGGCGTGATTACAGCGGAAGAACGCCCAGGGGACCGTGACTACCTGCTAGCCGAACACCGCCCAGGTGACTACCTCAGGTAATTAGCATACAGGGCACCAGTTTTATAAAGTTACTTTGCGGCTTACACGGGGAAGGCACGGAGGCTATGGAAACACGTGTGGCAAGTGTGCTGTGTGCTCTAACAGCACATTTCAAAAGCTCTATATGCTTTTTTCCGGTGATTGGTTCCCTTTAAATCAAGCCATCAAATACAAAAGCTTCCAGATGGAGACATTAAAAACAGCTATTCCCCTGTAACACAAAGGGGCCTGGTTAACTACCCTGGGCCTGAAGGATGCGTACTTTCATGTGCCAAGATTCGAACTTCATCCAAAGTTTCTAAGGTTTGCTTTAGTTCACAATCTTCAAACGCTTCATTTCCTGGTCAAAGCTCTGCCTTTTGGGCTAGCAACAGCTCCTCGGATATTCAAAAAAATCATGGTGGAGGTTGTGGCACATCTGAGATTGAAAGGTGTTATAATCCTCCCTTCTCTGGACGATCTATTGTTAATATCCCCAAACACGAGGTCAGCTAGAAAAAGACATCAATTTGACTGTTTTTTGTCTCCAAAATCTATGCTGGATTGTAAACGTGGAGAAGTCCGACCTAGCCCCATCTCACTCAAAAAAATTCCTAGGCATGATATTGGACCCAGAACGTCAGCTGACGTTCCTTCCTCCAGCAAAGATCTCTTCTCTCCTGGAAAAGTTCAAGATGTTTGCAAAGAAAAGGTCAGTAACCATTTGAGAAGCAATGTCTCTTTTAGGCTCCATGACTTTGTAGATCCTGAGGGTATGCAACCGGTCTCCACTATCACTGGACAGAAAAATGTAGTATCACCTCAGGTAAAAAGATCCCTGAAATGGTGGTGTCAGGAATCAAACCTAAACAAAGGTCTGCTTTGGTTCCCTTATCAGATAGTGTCCCTAACTATGGATGCAAGCAGGTGGGACTGGGGAGCCCACATCCAAGACCTTCCGTTTCAGGGAGAGGGGGGAAAGAGTCTTGTCAGAACTCTTCCAACGTTTGAGAGCCAAAAACGGTGTACAAAGCTCTAAAAGCAGCAAAAGACCATCTTTATCACCACCAGGTCAGGCAACGTTACAACATTAGCTTTTATAAATCATCAGGGCGGTACCCTGCACAAACCTCTGCAGTTTTTGGCGGAGAAGATCTTTGTTTGGGCAGAACTCCACCTGGCGTCTCTGTCCGCAGTTCACCTCAAAGACTCCCTAAACTTCGTAGCCGACTTTCTAAGTCTGCAAAAGATACATCCCGGAGAATGGAGCTTGAATCCAGAAGTCTTTCAGATCCTGACTTCAAAATGGGGGTCTCCAAAAGTGGACGTATTCGCTACCAAGAAAAACAAAAAGGAGAGGAGATTCTTTTCACTAAACCCAAAGGATGCGCCAGAAGCAGTGGATGCCCTAAACCAGCCCTGCACGTTCAATCTGGCATACGCATTCCCTCCTTTTCCCCTGGTAAGAGTGTTAAAAAGGTGCTGACAGGTCAAACTCGGGTAATATTTGTGGCCCCCCTGTGGCCAAAAAAGTTGTTTCTCTCTGCTTCAGCTTCTTAGTCTAGAGGGTCCATTCCCCCTACCTTTAAGAGACGATCTCCTTCTCCAGGGCCCTCTAAACCCTAACACCTGCATTAGGCAGCATGGCTGTTGAAAAGTCATAGTAACATAGACAAAAGTCCATCAGGTTCAACCTAGGGAAACCCTACTGTGTTAATCCAGGGGAAGGGGAAAACCCCTATGAGGCAGATGACAATTGCCCCGTCACAGGGAGAAAATTACTTCCAGACTCCAATGGCGACCAGAATAATCCCTGGATCAACGTATCACCGGAAATCTAATGTCCAGAACTTGTAATATATTTTCTCTCTTCGCCCGATGACTGCACCCCTGGAGAGGTCCACCCCCTGCTCCCATAGGACAGGAAACAGGATACAGGAAATCCCTGGATCTTTTAAAAGAGTAAACTCCCCTCCTCTCGTCAGTTTCTGTTTCCTGTCCCTACGGGAGCAGGAGCTGGAAGGGGTCTCTCCCTTCCCAACCCTGGATAAAAGAGGTGACTGGGGCTTGCCGTGGTATACCTTACCGGCGTCCCGGCGGCATCAGACTCCGCTGGTGGAGCAGCCTCCTAGTCTGGCTCCCTCCCCCCCCCCCCCCGACACCTCCGGAAGACTGGTCCCCCGGGCTCCCCTGACTCTCCTCGGTGCGGCTGGTGCTCCGGTCTGCAGCGCTGTGCTCGCGCGCGCTGTGGCATGGGTAACCGGAAGCACTGGGGAGGGGGTTGCTCTTCTGGCCGTGTTCGGCAACTTCCGGGGCTTAGGCCTGCTCGGGGAGAGCGCCGGGAGGGTGACACCGTATCAGCGCGCGGCATAGGGGGGGACCAGCCGGTCACAAGGGATTCGGCGACAAATTTAAAAAGGGTGCCGAGGAAGACGCCGGGGCAGTACATCCAAGTACTACAGCTGCTCCTTTCAAGTGAGTAGCTGCCCGGTGCTGTTATACCGCTTCACTGTAGCTTAGCTGCAGTTGGATATCTAACCTCCTGAACTTCTATTATCGTTATGGAGGCTGAAAGCGCTGATACTATTGAAACCACCTTCAACACAGGCTTTATCGGTATGGAGTGGGTAAGAGGGGAGTTTTCCCCAGACAAGCTTAATTTTCCTTATGATTCTTATCGTTTGTCTCATTTATTTAGGAAGGGTCATCCGGTAAAAGCAAGGAATGCCCAACTTGTAGAAAACGTCTTAGTAGCTCATACAATCAACTTCTCTGTGGTAGCTGTATGAATAGAGTATTGGAAGATCAGGGACCTTCATTTGTATGTAACATGAGAAGCATCATTAAGAAGGAAATTAGGGTACGTAAAGAAAGAAAGGGGGAGTAATATCATATATATAAACATCCTCATAAAGTTCTTTCTTTGTTTTTTTCAGGCTGCCATGCCTTCTCAGTTGCAGCCTACACTTCAGGTGCCTTCTCCTACCCTACCAACAGTCCCTATACCAGCTCTGAATCCGCCTCTGCCTATGGCTGCTCCGGTGGTTATTCCAATAATTGATCTTGAAGAAGCTGGGCATAGTATGTCTGTATCTGAACCTCCATCCTCTATAGGAGATGAGGAGGAACAGAGTCTGGGCACAGAGGCAGAGGACCTGGGTGCGTCAGGAGTAGAAGGTTTAGAGGTTGCAACTGATCCTTCTCCAACTGTAGATATCCTTATCAAAGCAGTAAGAGAGACGATGGGCATAGAGGATACTCCTGAATCCCAGACTATACAGACTATTAGGAGCTTTAGCTCCTAAAAAACGCTTGGTGTTCCCTATCCTTCAGAATATCAAGACCTTAATCAAACATGAATGGTCTAACCCGGATAGAAAATTCTTTATTCCTGCTGCCGTGAGTGTCCTTTTATTTATATATATATATAGGGATATAGGTATATACCTATTTCTATCCTGAATATAGTAGGAAGTTCATGATTATTAGACATCCCCCCCCTTTTTTGTTTGGTTTACAGTTCAAAAGGAAATACCCATTTGACCAGGAAGAATCTAGTACTTGGGGTGTGGCTCCCAAAATAGATCCTCCGGTGGCAAAGATTTTCAAGCAGAATGCTCTTCCGTTTGAGGACTGTGCCTCCTTAAAAGATCCTATGGACAAACGGGCAGAGATTTATTTAAAAAAGGACTGGGAGGCATCCACAGCTCTATTTAAGCCTTTGGTGGCCGCTACTTCAGTCTCTAGAGCCTTAGAAGTATGGTTATCAGAGCTAAAAGAGATGATTAGCAAGGGTACACCAGCGGAGGAACTCCTTAAACCCTTTGATACCCTTGAAAAAGCCATGTCATTTGTGTCTGAAGCTTCGGCTGACGCACTTAAAGAGTCACTGTCGTATTTTTTTTTTTGCAGAAATCAATAGTCCAGGCGATTTTAAGAAACTTTGTAATTGGGTTTATTAGCCAAATCTGCCATTATCTGCATGTAAAAAGCCTTTTCCCAGGTCCCCCCCTCCTTCCTCTTTTTCATCCACTCTGAAAAATCTGAAAATTGTGACTTGTGAATTGTGGAGGAGGAAGGAGGGAGTTAGCCGGCAGCAGAGAGCAGATAACAGAGGATTACAGGCACTGAGCTGGGTGACAGCTGTAATCTGAGCTCAGAGAGGTCACTGGTGACTGTCACAGGAGATATCCCGTGAGGGATTTGTAGATTAACTCTTTGTTGTCCTGTTTTGGTCTTTTCTTTAGCTCTCTCCATAGGAGAACAATGAAGACAGGGGGGAGAGCTTCAAACTGCTTTTTCATGATAAAAATGCATTTTTCGGATAATAAACCCAATTACAAAGTTTCTTAAAATCGCCTGGACTATTGATTTCTGCAAAAAAAAATTCACGACAGTGACACTTTAAACTTTCCGCTCGTTCGGCCGCAGTATCTAATTCTGCTCGCAGATCCCTGTGGCTTAAGGAGTGGAAAGGAGACGTCACATCTAGATCCAAACTATGTGGTGCCTATGTGAAGGCAACCTGCTTTTTGGTCCAGCTCTGGACAATATCCTTGAGAAGGCCTCAGACAAAAAGAAGGGGTTTCCTTTGATTCCTCAGCAGTCTAATCGCCCTTTCAAGGGAAAAGGTAGGAACACACAAAGGGCTCCTAATACTAATAAGAAAGAGTGGAGACCCACGAAAAAATCTAAAGGGTTCCTATTCAAGAACACAGATAATTCCAAAAAGCCTACACAATGACGCCAGATCCCTGTGGGAGGTCGCCTTTCATGTTTTTTCTCACAATGGTGTGGTATTTCCAATAGCACGTTTGTTCTAGATATAATAAAACATGGATTGAAGATTTCCTTCTTGTCCTCCCCAGGGGAAAGATTTGTGGTTACAGATTTGTCATCAGATCCTGAAAAACATGTAGCCCTCTCACTAGAAGTACAGTCCTTACTGGATAAGAGAGTCCTGATCCCAGTCCCAGAGGCAGAGTGTGGTAGAGGTTTTTACTCCACTTTATTTCTGGTAAGGAAGCCCAATGGTTCTTTCAGAACCATTATCAATCTTAAACCTCTCAACAAGGTATTGACCTATGAGAGGTTTAAGATGGAATCAGTTTCATCAGCCATCCTAAATCTCTCCCAGGATTGTTACATGGCCACCTTAGATTTAAAGGATGCTTACTACCATATTCCCATTCACCCAGACCATCAAAGGTTTTTGAGAGTGGCAGTAAAACTTCAGGATTCTATTTGTCATTTTCAAGGCTTTACCGTTCGGTATCTCACAGGCACCTAGAGTGTTTACCAAAGTAATGTCAGAGGTAATGGCCCACATAAGAGAACAGGACATTATCATTGTCCCATATCTAGACGATTTCTTACTGATAGGTGACTCAATTAACTCCCTTCAGGCCCAGATTAAGATAGTGGAGGATATCCTGTCTAACTTGGGTTGGGAGATCAATGCCTAAAAATCTAACAAGATCCCCTCTCAACACTGCCAGTTTCTGGGAATCTGTTTAGACTCCAGATCCAAGAAGTCATTCTTACCAGAATACTGGCTGCTCCGGACGTTCCTTTAATTCTACAATTCCTTCAGGAAGGTCTAAATAAGAACCTTAGACCCAGCACCATTAAGGTACAGATCTCTGCCCTCAGTGCCCTCTATGACTGTAAACTGGCAGATCATCCATGGATTAAAAGATTTGTTAAAGCAGCCAGTAGACTATGTCCCACTATTAAGTCAAGGATTCCTCCCTGGGACCTTAATCTAGTTCTAAATGGTCTTACCGCTAACCCCTTTGAACCCATATTAAGTTCCTATCATACAAGTTGGCCTTCCTATTAGCCATTACGTCAGCACGGAGGGTTAGTGAGATTAGGGCTTTTTCTATACAGGCCCCTTACATGACCATTAGAGACGATAGAATTGTTCTGCCGAAAGTTGTTACTGACTTCCACAGGTCACAAGAGGTAGTGTTACCTTCATTTTGCAACACACCAGCTAATGAGTGTGAAACATCTTTCCATTCTCTTGATGTTAGAAGAGCGATTCTACACTATCTTCAGGTCACGAAGGAATGGCGCTTGAGTAATAACTTACCCTTAGTTTTTCCCTGAAAGGATATCAGTAAGACTGCCTCTACACAGACAATAGCCAGATGGGTCAAGCAGGCAATTGGAGAATGTTATAAGGCCAAGAACATCGATACACCAGTAGGGTTTGGTGCTCATTCAACTAGAGCAGTAGCAACCTCATGGGCGGAAAGGGCATCAGTTTCCATTGACCAGATATGCAGAGCAGCAACATGGAGCACCCCACATACATTCTACAGACACTACAGGTTACAGCTATCTTCTACTGACTATTTGACCTTTGATCGTAGAGTATTACATGCTGTAGTCCCCCCCCCCCCCCCCCCCTAGGCGGTTATATCCCTATTCTATTCTCCAGGGTTGCCGTCATTGGGCGAAGAGAGAAAATATAAATTACTAACCGCTAATTTCTTTTCTTTGAGCCCATGACGGCACCCTGCCTAAATCCCGCCCTTGTATGTGTGTGTGTGTGTATGTATATATATGTATAATATATATATATATATATATATATATATATATATATATATATATATATATATATATATATATATACACATACACACACACACACACACACACACCTACACTTTTTTTTTGTGTGTTTTTTTTTTTTTTAGTATATACAGAGATATAATATATATATATATATATATATATATATATATATATATCTCTGTATATACTAAAAAAAAAAAAAACACACAAAAAAAAAGTGTAGGTGTGTGTGTGTGTATATATATATTTTTTTTTTTTTATTTTTTTTTTTGTGTGTCTTGTGAGCTTCGCTCCTAGGTCCTTGTTAAAGACTGACGAGAGGAGGGGAGTTTACTCTTTTAAAAGATCCAGGGATTTCCTGTATCCTGTTTCCTGTCCTATGGGAGCAGGGGGTGGACCTCTCCAGGGGTGCCGTCATGGGCTCCAAGAAAAGAAATTACCGGTTAGTAATTTATATTTTTAAAGAAAAGCATCCAGGCCTCCCTTGTACTTATATAATGAATCGGCAATGACAACATCATGTGGCAGAGTGTTCCACAGTCTTACCGCTCGTACAGTAAAGAACCCGCGTCGATGCTGATGGTGAAATATTTCCTCTAGATGTAGAGGATGCCCCCTTGTCAGGTTACAGACCTAGGAGTAAGGAGACCACTACAAAGACCTCTGTACTGTCCATTCATATATTTGTACATTGGGATCAGATCGCCCCTAAGACGTCTTTTTTTTCTAGAGTAAATAACCCCAAGCGTGATAACCTGTCTTGTCCTGTAACCCACCCATTCCCTTAGTGACCTTTGTTGCCCTCCTCTGCACCTGCTCCAGCTCAGCTGTGTCCTTCTTATATACTGGTGCCCGGTGCGGTACACAGTATATACCATGTGACCAGTGATTTATAAAGGGGCAAAACTATGTTCTCATCTTTAGTATCTCGGCCTCTTTTGATGCATCCCATGATGATAGACTTGGTAGCTGCTGCCTGGCACTGATCCTTATAGATGAGTTTACTGTCCACCATTCCCCCCAGCTCCTTCCCGGCAGCAGTGTTACCAGTGTTTTATTATATAGCACATAACTGTACTTATTATTTCTATGGCCCAAATGCATAACCTTACATTTATCCACATTAAACTTCATTGGCCATTTCACCGCCCAAGCCTCCAGCTTCTCCAAATCCCTCTGTAATATGATATTATCCTCCTCTGTACTGATTACTCTACCCAGTTTAGTATCATCTGCAAAAAATGGAGATTCTACTCTGTAGCCCCTCAACAAGATCATTAATAAAAATATTAAAAAGAAGTGGACCTAGCACTGACCCCTGTGGTACCCCACTAGTAACCGTGACCCAACACTGACCCCTGTGGTACCCCACTTGTAACTAAAACCCAATCTGAATATGTTCCATCTGTTTTCTATCACTCAACTAGTTTTTTAACCATTTGTGTATGTTTTCCCCCAAACCGAGCATTCTCAATTTATAGACCAACCTTTTCACGCGGCACAGTATCATATATTATAGAAACGTCCAGATGCACAACGTCCACAGCCTCCCCCAGGTCCCGTCTATAACTGACCTCTTCATAGAAGCCGATCAGATTAGTCTGACAGGATAATCCCTCATAAATCCGCACCCCCCCCCCCCCCCATGCTGGTGCTGCGTTATAAGATATTTCATTAAGATACTCCAATATACAACTCTTATATATTATACCCCAGTATACGTCTCTTATATATTATACCCCAGTATACGTCTCTTATATATTATACCCCAGTATACGTCTCTTATATATTATACCCCAGTATACGTCTCTTATATATTATACCCCAGTATACACTCACCGGCCACTTTATTAGGTACACCTGTCCAACTGCACGTTAACACTTAATTTCTAATCAGCCAATCACATGGCGGCAACTCAGTGCATTTAGGCATGTAGACATGGTCAAGACAATCTCCTGCAGTTCAAACCGAGCATCAGTATGGGGAAGAAAGGTGATTTGAGGGCCTTTGAACGTGGCATGGTTGTTGGTGCCAGAAGGGCTGGTCTGGGTATTTCAGAAACTGCTGATCTACTGGGATTTTCACGCACAACCATCTCTAGGGTTTACAGAGAATGGTCCGAAAAAGAAAAACCATCCAGTGAGCGGCAGTTCTGTGGGCGGCAATGCCTTGTTGATGCCAGAGCTCAGAGGAGAATGGGCAGACTGGTTCGAGCTGATAGAAAGGCAACAGTGACTCAAATAGCCAAGCGTTACAACCAAGGTAGGCAGAAGAGCATCTCTGAACGCACAGTACGGCCAACTGTGAGGCAGATGGGCTACAGCAGCAGAAGACCACACCGGGTGCCACTCCGCTCAGCTAAGAACAGGAAACTGAGGCTACAATTTGCACAAGCTCATCGAAATTGGACAGTAGAAGATTGGAAAAACGTTGCCTGGTCTGATGAGTCTCGATTTCTGCTGCGACATTCGGATGGTAGGGTCAGAATTTGGCATCAACAACATGAAAGCATGGATCCATCCTGCCTTGTATCAACGGTTCAGGCTGGTGGTGGTGGTGTTATGGTGTGGGGAATATTTTCTTGGCACTCTTTGGGCCCCTTGGTACCAATTGAGCATCGTTGCAACGCCACAGCCTACCTGAGTATTGTTGCTGACCATGTCCATCCCTTTATGACCACAATGGACCCAACATCTGATGGCTACTTTCAGCAGGATAATGCGCCATGTCATAAAGCTAGAATCATCTCTGGTTTCTTGAACATGACAATGAGGTCACTGTACTCCAATGGCCTCCACAGTCACCAGATCTCAATCCAATAGAGCATCTTTGGGATGTGGTGGAACGGGAGATTGGCATCATGGATGTGCAGCCGACAAATCTGCGGCAACTGTGTGATGCCATCATGTCACTATGGACCAAAATCTCTGAGGAAGCTTCCAGCACCTTGTTGTATCTATGCCACCAAGAATTGGGGCAGTTCTGAGGGCAAAAGGGGGTCCAACCCGTTACTAGCATGGTGTACCTAATAAAGTGGCCGGTGAGTGTATGTATATATATTATACCCCAGTATACATCTCTTATATATTATACCCCAGTATACATCTCTTATATATTATACCACAGTATACAGCTCTTATATATTATACCCCAGTATACAGCTCTTATATATTATACCCCAGTATACAGCTCTTATATATTATACCCCAGTATAGCAGCTCTTATATATTATACCCCAGTATACAGCTCTTATATATTATACCCCAGTATACAGCTCTTATATATTATACCCCAGTATAGCATTTCTTATATATTAAACCCCTGTATACATCTCTTATATATTATACCCCTGTATACATCTTATATATTATACCCCAGTATAGCATCTCTTATATATTATACTCCAGTATACATCTCTTATATATTATACTCCAGTATAGCATCACTTATATATTATACCCCAGAATAGCATCTCATATATTATACTCCAGTATACATCTAGTATATATTATACCCCAGTATACATCTAGTATATATTATACTACAGTATACATCTCATATATTATACTCCAGTATACATCTCTTATATATTATACTCCAGAATAGCATCTTGTTAGCCATAGAAATCAATAGAATAGAGAAGATATTAGGTGATACCTTTTGGAGGCTAATTGAGTATATGTGAGTGTAAGCTTTCCAGAGTCTAGCTCCCTTCGTCAGACATGATGTTATACAAAACTGGAAAAATCACACTTATATACACACTAGACAGAGATCATCAAAGGATTTTAGGAAACTTTAAGAATAACAAAATGCTGTATACACAGGGTCTGCTTTATACAGAAGGTCAATAAACTAAAGCTGGTGAGGTGTGACGAGAGGATGCTAAGCTCTGGCTGCTATCTTATTGTTGTCAGATTAATGGCCTAATAGCAATTAATGGTCTTCATAGCCAGAACAGGTCACACACAGGCCGACATGAAGCTGGCATGGATATTGAGACCATGTTGCAAAGGAGAGGTACACACACTAGAAGACCTGCGGGTTACAGTCTTTATGGGACATTTTAAGACACAAAGAGAAAGAAGGGAATGGGAATATAAACTAATGCTCAAATTAAAAATTTTGCAACATGGTCTCAATATCCATGTCAGCTTTATGTCGGCCTATGTGTGACCTGTTCTGACTCCGCTGCCCTTGAGTTAAGCACGGGCTTTTCGAGCGCGTTGTCACCAACCGGTAGTGGAGGCCGGCGTAGCAAGTTGGTGGGTCACATCTCTCGAGACATTAAAGGGGTTATCCAGCGCTACAAAAACATGGTCACTTTTCCCCCTACTGTTGTCTCCAGTTCAGGTGCGGTTTGCAATTAAGCTCCATTTACTTAAATGGAAATGAGTTTCAAAACCCCACCCAATCTGGAGACAACAGTAGGGGGAAAGTTGCCATATTTTTGTAACGCTGGATAACCCCTTTAACTACGGAGGAAAGGCCTTTTCCTCTCCTCCGTAGGCAATGTGTCTAGCGACTACCGGACTGCATTCGCTACCAGGTGGCCCGGAATGGTGCAGCCTCCACTTCCGGTTGGTGACCACACGGTCGAAAAGGGCCTTTGCTCCGCATGTAATGTCTCAAGCGACTACCATGCTATCTCCACTACGGCGGTCTCCTGAAGTGGAGGCCGCCACAGTGAGCGCCACATGCCAGCGAGTGGAGCGGATAGAGCACGGTAATCGCTCGGGACAATGTGTACGAAGGAAAGGCCCTCTTCCACAGTACACATGCTATTACCACAAATTTAAAAATAAATACATTACAATAAAAGAACATATAACGAAAAAAAAAAGACGTCTAGAACCCCGAATGATTTAATTGTAATTTCGTTCGTGCCAAGGTCAAGATTTTGCGTTCGGAAGACGGACTTTTTGACAGCTTTCACTAACCGGGAATGACGGCCGCCGCAGCGGGTTTGAGCACAGTAGTCACATAAACGAGGTGTTTGGGGGGCTTCCTCAAATGTAGTCTCCCATAGATAAGGTGTTTGGTGAATGTTTTGTAGCCCTTTTCAACTGCGTCGGATGCAGAGCGTGTTTGTAAGATAATTTATATTATACATTTTTGGGTATTTAGTGATGCTCGTCAATCCACTACCATTACCAATTTAAAAAATGAATGAATAGAAAATGTAGAAACAAGTATTAAATGGAAGTATGGTCCCTGTCAATCAATGTGTTTAGCCAATAGAATTTGCCCACCCACTAACGAACAATGAACAATCAAACGATGTACGAATGAGCAAAGATTAAAATAGGTCCAGGTCTCTTCAAACGATCAACGATTTCTCGTTCGTTGTTTATTTGTTAACTGCTGTTCAAATGAACGATTATCGCTTATATCCGAACGATTGAACGATTATCGACCCATGGAATACGGCCCTTACTTTATTGTAGTTGTCCCCCTACCCCCCCCCCCCCCCCCGGTCCCTAGTTTAAACACTCCTCCAACCTCTTAGCCATCTTCTCCCCCCTCCCCATGAGATGCAGCCCGTCCCTACCGTAGAGCCTGTAACCGACGTCGTCCCAGTTCTCGATGAACCCAAACCCCTCTATCCTACACCAGCTCTTGAGCCACTTATTTACCTCCCTAATCTCCCACTGTCTCTCAGGTATGGCTTGTGGTACATTTCGGAAAAAATTCCTTGAAGGTCCTAGTCTTAAGCTTCCTGCCTAAGGGTGTTATTACACGGGCCGATTGGGGGCCCGATAATAACTGTAAACAAGCGCTAGATTGGCGCTCATTTACTGGGCCTATTACACGGCCTGATTATTGTTAAACAAGGGCTGCAGGGGCATTGTTACCGATGTCTTTGCAGCCATTGCTTAAACTTTATACATTACCTTTCCAGGCTGCAGGGCTCCTCTTGCGGTCTTCTCCTCCCCGGGTACCGCATGCTCTAGCTTCACAGCGGCCTGTCTCAGCTGAAGCTAGAGCCAGGGAGGGGAAGACCGCAAGAGGAGCCCTGCAGCCTGCATAGGTAATGTATATCGTCAGAAGCCGACCGCGCATCATTATTACACGTAACGATGCACGGTCGGCGCCCCGACAATTATAGGTTCAAACCTATATCGACGATAAGCCGATGATCGTTGTCGTTGGCTGATCGTTGTATTTCGTACACGGAGCGATAATCGGCCGAATCGGGGCGATTATCGTTCCGTGTAATGGTACCCTGAAATCATTTTTAAGGACCCTCCACTTAACTCTAACTTTATAATTGGTGCCAATGTACACAATGACTGCTGGGTCATCGCCAGCCCCTCCCAGAAATCTGTCTACCCGATCCGCAATGTGAGGAACTCGAGTGCCAGGTAGGCAACACGCTGTTCGACAATCCCAGTCTTTGTGACAGATTGCCCCGTCTGTCCCCCTAATTGAGTCCCCCACTATGAGTACCTGCCTGGCCTGCCCTGAACTCCTATTTCCCACCTTACTGGAGCAGACCCCCCCCCCCCTGGCTGTCTGTGTCCTGCTGTAGCAATGCCCCCCTGAATCTACATCCCCTCATCCGCCAATTTGGCAATCTTAATGGGGTGTGCCAGATCAGGACTGGCCTCCCTCACACTCTTCCCTCTACCCCGTTTTATAACTGTGACCCAACTAGTTGCCTCTTCCTCCTGCCCCCTCCATGCTATCACCCCATCCCCCATCTACCCCTGCGAGTGCTTCCACAGTCAGCAGCAGACGCCTTTCTAGTTTGCTGATGTATCTCAATCTGGGCAGCTGCTCATTTACATCCAGGATCTGGGCTTCCAAACCGGCAACATTCACACATCTCCCACAATGCTATGTACCCTTTCCCCCCATACATCTCCCACAATGGTATATACCCCCCCCCCCCCCATACATCTCCCACAATGGTATGCACCCTCTCCCTCCATACATCTTTCACAATGGTATATACCCTCACCCCCCATACATCTCACACAATGGTATGATCAAGGATTGCATACATCACACAAGATGTACATTGGACCGCATTGTCAAACATGGAACTCATTTTTATGGGGGTAGTTTGTTCAAAAGCAAACAAACAATTTTTTCTCTAAAGTCCCTGAATATTAAAGTCCCACACTTGAGACAAAAACACACTTCAGATCAAAAACTTGCTCACAGATATCAATATAAAAGAACTTAGCTGCAGAGTTTGCTTGTTTGTGTGTCCTCTGCTGGAACTCCTATCTTGCCAACAAA
Source organism: Dendropsophus ebraccatus (assembly GCF_027789765.1). NCBI lineage: Eukaryota > Metazoa > Chordata > Amphibia > Anura > Hylidae > Dendropsophus > Dendropsophus ebraccatus. Next base: position 176,140 of record NC_091467.1, on the reverse strand, counting down.
GGGCTTTCATCCAGAGTAATAGACACAATGCGCAAGAGTTAAAAAGAAGTAGCCTCCCCCATATATCTTAAAGGGGTACTCCGGGCTGGGGGGCTTTTTTGTATATGGCCGGGGAGGACGTCATTGCCCTCATCCACCTCCTTTCCCGGCCATAGGCAAAAAAGCCCCCCAGCCCGAAGTACCCCTTTAAGTACTTGAGAAAGTTTTCTTCTTGCTGTGGGGATAACCCGTCTGATCTCCTGAACCCTAATTTTCCTCAAATACTACAGGATGGCTTAAAGGACTTGCTCCCAGAACCCTAAAGGTACAGGTGGCGGCGTTAGGTTGTTTTTTTGACGATCCCATTGCTGATCACAGGAGGGTCAGAATATTATTTTATTTTTATTTTTTTAAACACTGGGCAGAATGAAACCAAAAATAGCTAAGCTAGCCCTGCCTCGGGATTTAAATCTTGTACTGCAAAGTCTTACTCAGAAGCCTTATGAACCCTTGGAAGAAGCATCTATAAAACACCTGACTCTTAAAACGACTTTTTTAATAGTAATTATGTCTGCTAGGAGAGTTTGTGACATCCAGGCTCTATCCTCTCAGGAACCATACCTAACCATTCTAGAAGATAGAATCATCCTAAAGCTTGATCCATCTTTCCTTCCCAAGGTTGTCTCTAATTTTCATAGATCACAAGACTCAATACTACCATCCTTTTGTGACCCACCAAAAAGAATGCGAAAGATGACGTTTTCATATGTTGGATGTGTGTAGATCTGTAATTGCCTATCTGCAAGTTTCTAAAGATTGGAGGAAGGACTCAAACCTACTCTTACAGTTTCAGGGGCCTAGCAAAGGTAAAAAAGCCTCCAAAGCATCCATTACCAGTTGGATGAAATCTTCCATTTGAAGCCTACAAGTTGGCAGATAAAGAAGTGCCGAAAAATCTGAAAGCTCACTTTACAAGAGTAGTTTTGGTCTCCTGGGCTGAGAAGTCATCAGCCACACTGGAGCAGATATGTCGAGCAGCAATGTGGTCAACACTACACACCTTCTTTTTACACTACAAGCTACAATCTCTGTGTGTGTCTCTCTCTCTCTCTCTCTCTCTCTCTCTCTCTCTCTCTCTCTCTCTCTCTCTCTCTCTCTCTCTCTCTCTCTCTCTCTGTGTGTCTCTCTCTCTCTCTCTCTGTGTGTCTCTCTCTCTCTCTGTCTCTCTCTCTCTGTCTCTCTCTCTCTCTCTCTCTCTCTCTCATATATATAATGTGTGTGTGTGTGTGTATCACTGTAATGAGCCGAGCTGCTGCATGGGGAAGGGTGACAGGAGGGGGCGAGCACCTCAGGCTACAGAGGAGGAGGACTTGCTATATGATGTGTGGTACCCCGATAGGATGCTGACTCCGTCCTCTCTCTTCTAGTTGGCTTCTGTTTTCATCTGTTTGTGGTTCATCCTGTCGCTCGCAGAAGCTCTGGTACAATGTACAGGTACAAGGTAACGCTGAAGGACCGCCACCAGCTCTACAAGCTGATCATCAGCCAGCTGCTGTACGATGGTCACATAAACATCGCTAACGGGCTGATCAGCGAGATCAAGATGAACACTGTGTGCGCCCCCTCCGAGCAGCTGCTGCACCTCATCAAAGTGGGTGAGTCCAGGACGGGGCTGGAGGCGGCCACAGGGCTCCCCTATTACTGCTCCATAGCTCTTACACTCAGCAAGTCCAGTCTTATGCAAACAAATCTGAATAGGTCAGGACAGGTTTTTAGCTTCAGGATGTTCCCAGACAGTAGAGAACTAATGCATAATGGCCGTTAGAAGGTTGTAGAATGTTTTATTAGACAAGGATAGAAAGGTTTAAAGGGAACCTGTCACCCCCGCACGCTGCTGTGGGCCAAGTGGATGACAGTCTGCTCCACACACTGTACTCCATTCCAGGAAAGGGGGTGGGGGGGTGCGGGCAGGGGAAGAGTTAACTTAAACCCCCCATCCTAGGACACTGCTTCATCCACTGGTTGGCTAAAGTGACCCTTGGGGCTTGTCATCTTAGCCAGTCAGCGGCTGCAGCAGCAATGTCCCGGCAGCAGCCGCTGATTCACTGACTTCAGCTTTGAAGCCCGCTTGTATCTCAGTGCTGGGCTCTGCTGAAGAGAGGAGACGTTGGGGTATGAATAGGGCCCCCCTGCTCCCCCCAGAACCCATCTCAGCAAGGAAGGGGGGCACTTAAAGAGGTAGTCCAACATTTTTATCTCATTGGAAAAAGGAATAATTTATAATCTGTCCCACTCCCTTAGTTGTTTTCTCTAACTTTTTTTTCCGGGCGTCCATCATGCATCCTCAATTAACCCTCTGGGGGCCACATCGCTGCAGCCCCTGATTGGCTAAGATGACGAGCCACAAGGGTCACTTAAGCCAATCAGCTGTGTCCATGTGCTCTCTGCCAGTCAATCTTGTAGCTGTAGGCAGTGTTCTACCTCTGGCGCACTCTCCCACAGCAACCTGGCTAGCGGGACTTGGAGTCCATGTCTAATGGCATTGTGTCCCTACAGGTATGGAGAACGATGACAGCGCAGTGCAGTACGCCATAGGACGCTCTGATACTGTGGCTCCTGGCACAGGGATTGACCTGGAGTTTGATGCCGATGTTCAGACCATGTCCCCGGAGGCGTCAGAGTATGAGACCTGCTACGTAACCTCGCACAAGGGCCCCTGTCGTGTAGCCACATACAGCAGGGATGGGCAGCTAATTGCCACCGGCTCCGCAGATGCCTCCATAAAGATCCTGGACACGGAGCGCATGCTGGCCAAGAGCGCCATGCCTATAGAGGTAGCTACCCCGTGACCTGGCCTCATGGGCGACAAGGCCACAAACCTTGTGCAGCCAAAGTCACCATGTAGCCTAATACTCTCTCTAACCAATCAATCTTTCCCAGGTGATGATGAATGAGACGGCACAACAAAACATGGAGAACCACCCCGTCATCCGCACGCTGTATGATCACGTGGATGAGGTTACATGTTTGGCCTTCCACCCCACAGAGCAGATCCTAGCCTCTGGCTCCAAAGATTATACCCTGAAGCTGTTTGACTACTCAAAGCCTTCCGCCAAGCGAGCTTTCAAGTACATCCAGGTAACCTTCCCCCCACCAGGGTTCTTCATGTCCTCTTTCTATCAGAATTTCCCTCCTTAATCCCAGAATTGCCCCCTCAGGGGTGCGGGGCAGGATATGGACTGCATGCAATCCCTCTACTATAAGAATGGCGTACTCCTCTGCACATCACCCCACAGGGTAAATGTTGTTGACGTTCCTGATTTAACCCTTAGACGACCCATTAACCTTTAGATGACCCTTACGCCATGGAAGTCTGTCCCCAGACGACCTAGGGCGTAACTGTACGCCCTGGGTGTTTCTCCGGCTATGAAGCGCGCTCCGGATCGGAGCGCGCTTCATAGCAGGTGGGGGCCGGCTGCAATCACCGGTAATGACACGCTGCAGCGATCGCGGGAGTCCCCTGTCACTTACCGATCGGGTCCCGACCGGTAAAACGGACTGCCGGAGGTCTCTTACCTGCCTCCCTGCAGTCCGATCGGCGATCTGCTGCACTAAGCCTGCACAGGCAGGCTCAATGAGCAGATCGCCGATAACACTGATCAATGCTAGGCCTATGGCATAGCAATGATCAGTGTAAAAATCCTGGATGTCAAAGTCCCCTAAAGGGACTTCAAATGTGTAAAAAAAAAAAAAGTTAAAAACACCAATACACTACCCCAAAACCCCTCCCCCAATAAAAGTTGAAATCACCCCCCTTTCCCATTATATAAATAAAACATATTAAAATAAATAAACATATAATATACCGTAGCGTGCGTAATTGTCCAATCTATTAAAATATAACAAGCGTCATTGTGATCGGTAAACGGCGTACACGAAAAGAGGGGAAAAAAGTGCGCGGATTACCGATTTTATGTTACATTATATATTTAAAAAAAATTTATAAAAAGTGATCAAAACGTCCGATCTTCACAAATATGGTATTAATAAAAACTAGAGATCATGGCGGAAAAAATGACACCCCATACAGCCCCATAGGTGAAAAAATAAAACTGTTATAAGCGTCACAATAGGCCCATTTTATTTATAATTAATTGGCAAAAAAAAGGATTTCATTAAAAAAAAAAATATAACATTAGAGAATCTGTGTAACCTGCATATGGTTGTGTTCAGACTGACCTATAGAATAATTGTATCATATTGCATTCTTTTTTACGATTTCACCAATTTAGATCTTCATACATAATATATTTGGAATTCCATCATACATGTGATGGTAAAATGAAAGACGCCATTACAAAGTACAACTATTCCTGTAAAAAACAAGCACTTACATGGCTTGTAGATAGAAAACTGAAAGTGCTAGAGCTCTTAGAAGGGGAGGAGGGAAAAACGAAAGCGCAAAGATCAATATTTGTGCGGTCCACTGGGTCATTTTGGGCCTGGTCCTCAAAGGGTTAAGGGACCATCGCAATTTTCATATTGTACAGGGACCATCGCAATTTTCATATTGTACAGTGGGAATCAGAGAATCTTAGAACATGGAATATTATCAGAGGAGGCTGGGGTCACCTGGGTAAGTAGTTTGATATAGTGATGTTGCAGCCCTCAGATGACAGTGACAGCGAGAGCCACTTGTGAGAGTGAAGGGTCTCTGGTACGTCAGGGCCCATCTCCCTGCCGTAAATCTGCTCTGGGGCCACTAAACACCCCCCTGTCTTGCACTGACCGCCCCCTCTTCTGATAACGGCGACATCTAAACAGTCTCATCAGGTTTCCCTGAACAGTGTCTGTGTATAGATGGGTGCAGCAATGGCAACGGTGCCCCTAGTGGTCAAATTATTAGGGGAATCTTCCAGACAATTACAACTTTATTTATGTATAATAACATGGATAGTGGAGTCACTGGGGGGAGATGGCTGCACCATCTTAGGGTTTTTAGCACAAGCAGTTTTATTTATTTACTCCCCTTTGTACATACATTACTGATCCTGAGTTACATCCTGTATTATACTCCAGAGCTGCATTCACTATTCTGCTGGTGGCGTCACTGTGTACATACATTACTGATCCTGAGTTACATCCTGTATTATACTCCAGAGCTGCACTCACTATTCTGCTGGTGGGGTCACTGTGTACATACATTACTGATCCTGAGTTACATCCTGTATTATACTCCAGAGCTGCACTCAATATTCTGCTGGTGGGGTCACTGTGTACATACACTCACCGGCCACTTTATTAGGTACACCTGTCCAACTGCACGTTACCACTTTTTTTCTAATCAGCCAATCACATGGCGGCAACTCAGTGCATTTAGGCATGTAGACATGGTCAAGACAATCTCCTGCAGTTCAAACCGAGCATCAGTATGGGGAAGAAAGGTGATTTGAGGCCTTTGAACGTGGCATGGTTGTTGGTGCCAGAAGGGCTGGTCTGAGTATTTCAGAAACTGCTGATCTACTGGGATTTTCACGCACAACCATCTCTAGGGTTTACAGAGAATGGTCCGAAAAAGAAAAACCATCCAGTGAGCGGCCGTTCTGTGGGCGGAAATGACTTGTTGATGCCAGAGGTCAGAGGAGAATGGGCAGACTGGTTCCAGCTGATAGAAAGGCAACAGTGACTCAAATAGCCAAGCGTTACAACCAAGGTAGGCCGAAGAGCATCTCTGAACGCACAGTACGGCCAACTGTGAGGCAGATGGGCTACAGCAGCAGAAGACCACACCGGGGGCCACTCCTCTCAGCTAAGAACAGGAAACTGAGGCTACAATTTGCACAAGCTCATCGAAATTGGACAGTAGAAGATTGGAAAAACGTTGCCTGGTCTGATAAGTCTCGATTTCTGCTGCGACATTCGGATGGTAGGGTCAGAATTTGGCGCCAACAACATGAAAGCATGGATCCATCCTGCCTTGTATCAGCGGTTCAGGCTGGTGGTGGTGGTGTCATGGTGTGGGGAATATTTTCTTGGCACTCTTTGGGCACTTGGTACCAATTGAGCATCGTTGCAACGCCACAGCCTACCTGAGTATTGTTGCTGACCATGTCCATCCCTTTATGACCACAATGGACCCAACATCTGATGGCGACTTTCAGCAGGATAATGCGCCATGTCATAAAGCTAGAATCATCTCAGACTGGTTTCTTGAACATGACAATGAGGTCACTGTACTCCAATGGCCTCCACAGTCACCAGATCTCAATCCAATAGAGCATATTTGGGATGTGGTGGAACGGGAGATTGGCATCATGGATGTGCAGCCGACAAATCTGCGGCAACTGTGTGATGTCATCATGTCACTATGGACCAAAATCTCTGAGGAAGCTTCCAGCACCTTGTTGTATCTATGCCACCAAGAATTGGGGCAGTTCTGAGGGCAAAGGGGGTCCAACCCGTTACTAGCATGGTGTACCTAATAAAGTGGTCGGTGAGTGTACATTACATTACTGATCCTGAGTTACATCCTGTATTATACCCCAGAGCTGCACTCACTATTCTGCTGGTGGGGTCACTGTGTACATTACTGATCCTGAGTTACATCCTGTATTATACCCCAGAGCTGCACTCACTATTCTGCTGGTGGGGTCACTGTGTACATTACTGATCCTGAGTTACATCCTGTATTATACCCCAGAGCTGCACTCACTATTCTGCTGGTGGGGTCACTGTGTACATTACTGATCCTGAGTTACATCCTGTATTATACTCCAGAGCTGCACTCACTATTCTGCTGGTGGGGTCACTGTGTACATACATTACTGATCCTGAGTTACATCCTGTATTATACCCCAGAGCTGCACTCACTATTCTGCTGGTGGGGTCACTGTGTACATTACTGATCCTGAGTTACATCCTGTATTATACTCCAGAGCTGCACTCACTATTCTGCTGGTGGGGTCACTGTGTACATACATTACATTACTGATCCAGAGTTACCTTCTGTATTATGCTCCAGAGCTGCACTCATTATTCTGTATAATCCTCAGGAAGCAGAGATGCTCCGCTCCATCTCCTTTCACCCATCGGGGGACTTCATCATAGTGGGCACCCAGCACCCCACCCTTCGCCTCTATGACGTTAACACCTTCCAGTGCTTTGTATCCTGTAATCCACAAGACCAGCACACAGACGCCATCTGCTCCGTCAGCTACAACCCGACCGCCAACACCTACGTCACCTGCAGTAAAGACGGCAGCATCAAGCTGTGGGATGGCGTCTCCAACCGCTGCATCACCACCTATGAGAAGGCGCACGACGGGGCTGAAGTCTGCTCCGCCATCTTCTCCAAGAACTCTAAGTACATCCTGTCCAACGGCAAAGACTCTGTGGCAAAGCTGTGGGAGATCTCCACCGGCCGCATGCTGGTCAAGTACACAGGTAAGGACGCCAGAGAGACCACTTCACCTCACTACAGTAGATGACCTCAAAGGGGGACTCTGGTGATTCAAATCAAATTGTTTAGGAAAATTATACAGATTTGTAATTTACTTCTATATAAACATCTCCAGTCTTCCAGTACTTATCAGCTGCTGTGTGTCCTGCAGAAAGTGGTGTATTCTCTCCAGTCTGACAGTGCTCTCTGCTGCCACCTCTGTCCATGTCAGGAACTGTCCAGAGTAGCAACAAATCCCCATAGAAAACCTCTCTTGCCCTGGACAGTTCCTGACATGGACAGAGGTGGCAGCAGAGAGCACTGTGTCAGACTGGAGAAAAAACACCACTTCCTGCAGGACATACAGCAGCTGATAAATACTAAAGTAAATTCCAAATCTGTAGAACTTTCCTGACACCAGTTGATGACATATTGCTAGGACCTCCTCATAAACCATGGATTAGACTCCTTGGTTAGGGGTCTGGCTGCAGCAGGAGCCTCCACCCCCCATTAGCTATGATAGGATGTCACCTATGTGACCCCCAACCTCTACAGAGCGGCGTTCCCATCATGCTGACCTCTGTCCCCTGCACCTTATACTGCGACAGTGGAGTACTGGTCTGTACCTCACCCCAAAGGGTTCTTATCAAGACTAATTGTAATGGGGACTGTTCTAATCAAATCCATGTGTACAAAGGAACTCAGAGAATCCTACTGTACGGGTCCTGTTACACTGAGCCATAGTTGTCTCAATCAGGTCGATTATCGCTCCGTGATAAAGAGAGAATGATCAGCGACTGATCGCCGGACGTGCATCGCTACGTGTAATAGCTGCCACCCCGTGTGGTAGCTGCCACTGCTCTGTATCATGGCTACACGGATATCGCTAATGATAGAGATGGAGATGAGAGAGAGGCGATATACACAACCCTTGCTGCCCGATAGTCGGTCAGTGTAATTGCTCAGTAAATCTAGTAGATGGGGCCGTCTAATAGGACCCTTAGAATTAGGTGTCTTCTAAGATCACATGGGGTTGCTGCTCCGCAGCTATCGCAGTGAGTATACTACCTGCGTCTCCTATTAGTCTAGTTGGATTTGACCCATACTCTCCCCTCCCTGAATGGCTGGAAATGCTTTGTATGTTGCAGTGGAAGGAGGCAGGGTATACTATAATATATATTATAACCCTAATAACTATAGTTCTAATATATATGACGCGACATGGAGAGAAAGGAACGGCTGCACATCCCATCTACGGCTGATACTTATACCGCTTGGCCTATTTTAACAATCAACACTAGAGTGTCTGTATATGATTTGATCAAACCATAATACCCCCGTGTATCACGTGCAGGTCCCCTGGTTCATACGGGTTCCTACGCTAACTCCACACCGTGTCGGTCAGTGACCGCCAACCCTGCAAAGCGTGCACATGCAGGGAAGGGAGGCCATGGAACGGCCCTGCAACCCCCATGTCACAGGACCAAACCCAAAGTGCCCCACCAGAACCCGGCCAGCACCACCGGCGGGGGAGGCTGCCCCCAAACAACAAAAGTATGAAAGTATGGAAATGGGCCTTAGTATCAGCCATAGATGGGATGTGCAGCCGTTCCTTTCTCTCCAGTCCGTGTTTTACAGTTCTCCCTCTCTGAACAGCTCGCACACCCTTATAAGACCCACATGATTAAAATCAGCAGGATATGCCTGTGCTCACATGTCAGTACCTTATTTCTTCCCCATTCTGTGGGAGCAGCAGTGGTGAGTGTAATACCATATCCATACTTGTGTTGTTTGGGGGCAGCCTCCCCCGCCGGTTGTGCTGGCCGGGTCCTGGTGGGATTTTTTTGGTCTGGTCCTGCGACATGGGGGTTGCAGGGCCGTTCCATGGCCCCCCTTCCCTGCACACTTAGCGGAGGCGGCGGTCACTGACCGACACTGTATGGAGTTAGCGTAGGGACCCGTGTAAACCAGAGGACCTGCACGTTGGTACACGGGGCTATTATGGCTTGATCAAATCATATACAGACACTCTAGTGTTGATTTTTAATATAGGCCAAGCGGCATTAGTATCAACCATAGATGGGATGTGCAGCCGTTCCTTTCTCTCCAGTCCGTGTTTTACAGTTCTCCCTTTTCTGAACAGCTCGCACTCCTTTATAAGACCCACTTAACCAAAATTAGCAGGATATGCCTGTGCTCACATGTCCGGACCTTTTGTCTCCCCCATTCTGTGAGAGCAGCAGTGGTGAGTGTAATACCTTATTCATACTTGTGGTGTTTGGGGGCAGCCTTCCCCGCCGGTGGTGCTGGCCGGGTTCTGGTGGGGCTTTTTGGGTTTGGTCCTGTGACATGGGGGTTGCAGGGCCGTTCCATATATATATCTCGTAAAAATCAAAGTCTGTCTGTCCTCTATAGACTCCTAAACACCTGAACCGTTTGACCCCAAATTTGGCACACAGATACATTGGGTGCCCGGGAAGGTTAGAGTGAAGGTCCCGTCCCCGCCAGATGTACAGGAGGGGAGGGGGAGAGGAAACAGCGCCCCATAGAGATGAATGGGAAAATTTCCACACTGCACACACAGGTGATATAATTAGCTGCAGCAGACACGGCAGTTGGAGCCTTAGCAACCAATAGGATTACTGCTTTCATTTTCATAGGGAGCAATGGTTGCTAGGGAAGCTGCCTCACAACATCCACAGTAATAACTGGTAGACCCCCTACTTCAACTATACTGTACATGTATACAGGACCCCCTACTCCATCTATACAGTACATGTATACAGGGCCCCTACTCCATCTATACAGGACCCCCTATTCCATCTATACAGTACATGTATATGCAGGGCCCCCTACTCCATCTATACAGTACATGTATACAGGACCCCCTACTCCATCTATACAGTACATGTACACAGGACCCCCTACTCCATCTATACTGTACATGTATACAGGACCCCCTACTCCATCTATACAGTACAGGTATACAGGACCCCCTATTTCATCTATACAGTACATGTATACAGGACCCCCTACTCCATCTATGCAGTACATGTATAAAGGGCCCCCTACCCCGCCTATACAGTACATGTGTGCAGGGCCCCCTACCCTGCCTACCAATTAGCATCATGATTGGTAGGTAATAGCTCCAGACGTCACACTGTGACTGGATAACACCACCAGACCTGACCGATACCGCTATACCCCCCCCCCCCTTGAAAAGACACCAGATTTTCTGGCAAGTCTGAACGGGAGGGTACTGCACCTCTGCAAGGTGCTACCCAAGGCACCAGACCATGGGTGCCTAATGGTAAATATGACCCTGCAGGTATACAGGACACTACAGTTATACAGGACCCCAAAACTATACACTACAGGGGCAGGGGACATTCACCAACTATATACTACAGGTATATAGGACCCCCTTAACTATGCACTACAGGTATGCGTGACCCCTAAAAACTACACTGAAGGTATACAGAACCCCTCCAACTATGCACTACAGGTATACACTAATTCCACTGATTAACTCAGATGAAATAATACCTTTTAGATTGGCCTCCTGGGCACCTTAGAACAAATCTAAATAACACACTGACACTTTATACCCGGGCAGCCCCGGGTACATTTTCTAGTGTGTGTGTGTGTGTGTGTGTGTATATATATGTATATATGTGTGTGTGTGTATATATATACACATACTCTGCTCAAAAACATGCAGCAATCCAGGCTGATCCAACTTTGCTGTAATGAAAAAAAAAATATATATATATATATATATATGTAATGTGTTTGGCCTCCACGTGCCTGTATGACCGCCCTACAAGGCCCAGGCACGCTCCTGATGAGGTGTCTGTATGACCTCCCTACAAGGCCCGGGCATGCTCCTATAGAGGTGTCTGTATGACCTCCCTACAAGGCCCGGGCATGCTCCTGATGAGGTGTATGACCTCCCTACAAGGCCCGGGCATGCTCCTGATGAGGTGTATGACCTCCCTACAAGGCCCGGGCATGCTCCTGATGAGGTGTATGACCTCCCTACAAGGCCCAGGCACGCTCCTGATGAGGTGGCTGTATGACCTCCCTACAAGGCCCGGGCATGCTCCTGATGAGGTGTATGACCTCCCTACAACACCCGGGCATGCTCCTGATGAGGTGTCTGTATGACCTCCCTACAAGGCCTGAGCATGCTCCTGATGAGGTGTCTGTATGACCTCCCTACAAGGCCCGGGCATGCTGCTGATTAGGTGTATGACCTCCCTACAAGGCCCGGGCGTGCTCCTGATGAGGTGTCTGTATGACCTCCCTACAAGGCCCGAGCATGCTCCTGATGAGGTGTCTATATGACCTCCCTACAAGGCCCAGGCACGCTCCTGATGAGGTGTCTGTATGACCTCCCTACAAGGCCCGGGCATGCTCCTGATGAGGTGGCTGTATGACCTCCCTACAAGGCCGGGCATGCTCCTGATGAGGTGTCTGTATGACCTCCCTACAAGGCCGGGCATGCTCCTGATGAGGTGGCTGTATGACCTCCCTACAAGGCCCGGGCATGCTCCTGATGGGGTGGCTGTATGACCTCCCTACAAGGCCCGGGCATGCTCCTGATGAGGTGTCTGTATGACCTCCCTACAAGGCCCGGGCATGCTCCTGATGAGGTGTCTGTATGACCTCCCTACAAGGCCCGGGCATGCTCCTGATGAGGTGTATGACCTCCCTACAAGGCCCGGGCATGCTCCTGATGAGGTGGCTGTATGACCTCCCTACAAGGCCCGAGCATGCTCCTGATGAGGTGTCTGTATGACCTCCCTACAAGGCCCAGGCACGCTCCTGATGAGGTGTCTGTATGACCTCCCTACAAGGCCCGGGCATGCTCCTGATGAGGTGGCTGTATGACCTCCCTACAAGGCCCGAGCATGCTCCTGATGAGGTGTCTGTATGACCTCCCTACAAGGCCGGGCATGCTCCTGATGAGGTGGCTGTATGACCTCCCTACAAGGCCCGGGCATGCTCCTGATGAGGTGTCTGTATGACCTCCCTACAAGGCCCGGGCATGCTCCTGATGAGGTGTATGACCTCCCTACAAGGCCCGGGCATGCTCCTGATGAGGTGGCTGTATGACCTCCCTACAAGGCCCAGGCATGTTCCTGATGAGGTGGCTGTATGACCTCCCTACAAGGCCCGGGCGTGCTCCTGATGAGGTGTCTGTATGACCTCCCTACAAGGCCCGGGCATGCTCCTGATGAGGTGGCTGTATGACCTCCCTACAAGGCCCGGGCATGCTCCTGATGAGGTGTATGACCTCCCTACAAGGCCCGGGCATGCTCCTGATGAGGTGGCTGTATGACCTCCCTACAAGGCCCGAGCATGCTCCTGATGAGGTGTCTGTATGACCTCCCTACAAGGCCCAGGCACGCTCCTGATGAGGTGTCTGTATGACCTCCCTACAAGGCCCGGGCACGCTCCTGATGAGGTGGCTGTATGACCTCCCTACAAGGCCTGGGCATGCTCCTGATGAGGTGTCTGTATGACCTCCCTACAAGGCCGGGCATGCTCCTGATGAGGTGGCTGTATGACCTCCCTACAAGGCCCGGGCATGCTCCTGATGGGGTGGCTGTATGACCTCCCTACAAGGCCCGGGCATGCTCCTGATGAGGTGTCTGTATGACCTCCCTACAAGGCCCGGGCATGCTCCTGATGAGGTGTATGACCTCCCTACAAGGCCCGGGCATGCTCCTGATGAGGTGGCTGTATGACCTCCCTACAAGGCCCAGGCATGTTCCTGATGAGGTGGCTGTATGACCTCCCTACAAGGCCCGGGCGTGCTCCTGATGAGGTGGCTGTATGACCTCCCTACAAGGCCCGGGCGTGCTCCTGATGAGGTGGCTGTATGACCTCCCTACAAGGCCCAGGCATGCTCCTGATGAGGTGGCTGTATGACCTCCCTACAAGGCCCGGGCATGCTCCTGATGAGGTGGCTGTTGGTCTCCTGAGGGATCTCCTCCCAGACCTGGACTAAAACCGCTGCCAACTCCTGGACAGTCTGTGCTGCAACGTGACATTGGTGGATGGAGGAGACATGTCCCCGATGCGCTCAATGGGATTTAGGTCTGGGGAACGGGCCAGTCTATAGCTTCTCTGCCTCCATCTTGCTGGAACTGCTGCCACACTCCAGCCACATGAGGTCTAGCATTGTCCTGCATTAGGAGGAACCCCAACCTCAGCAGCATGTGGTCTCATATAACTACCTAATAGCAGTTAGGCTACCTCTGGCAGTACATGGAGGGTTGTACGGCCCCCCATACTACAGTAAATTATAGTATGTATTATAATATAAATATATAATACATACTATAATATACAAATACGTTCTATAACATACCATATTATATACTAAATTACATATATCATTTACTAATATATATACTATAACTTACTGTAGTATATGTACTATAATATACAAATACGTTCTATAACATACCATAATATATATACTAAATGACATACTATAATTTACAAAAATATGTGTGTGTATGTGTATATATGTACTATAATACATACTGTTATAAGCAAATACGTTCTATGACATACTATAATATATATACTAAATTACATACTATAAATTACTATAATATAATATGTATTATAATACATACTATAATATACAAATACGTTCTATGACATACTATAATATATATACTAAATTACATACTATAAATTACTATATGTATTATAATACATACTATAATATACAAAAACGGTCTATAACATACTATAATATAATTGTGGAACATGTAAATGCCCCTTAACCCCTTAGTGACCGCCGTATCTGCTTTTTACGGCGGTCACTTCAGGACTTTATTCTGTCCCTGTCGGCTTTTTACCACAGGGACAGAATAAATGGTACCGGCGCAGGAGATCAGCTGGCGGCACCAAAGTGGTGGTAAAAAAAAAAAAAAAAAACTATGCACATTTGGTATTGACATAACCATAGTGACCCAGAGAATACAATAATTGTTATTTTTACCGCATGCTAAATAGCGTATGTTTGATATTTAAAAAACAGGAAAATGAATGATCATAAAAATGAATGTACATTAATTATGGGAAATGCACATGGACTGCTATCTCCCTTAATTAGATCACTAGAAAATGTACCCGGCGCTGCCCGGTTATAAAGTGTCAGTGTGTTAATTAGATTTGTTCTAAGGTGCCCAGGAGGCAAAGCTAAAGGTATTGTTTCATCTAAGTTAATCAGTGGAATTAGTGTATACCTGTAGTGCATATCTGGAGGGGTTCTGTATACCCACAATGTATAGTTTTTAGGGGTCTCGCATATCTGTAGTGCATAGTTGGGGGGTTGTATACCTATAGTGTATAGTTGGTGAAGGTCCTGTATACCTGTACTGTATAGTTCGGGGGTCCTGTATACCTGTAGTATATAGTTGGTGCTGTATACCTGTAGTATATAATTGGTGGAGGTCTTGTATACCTGTAGTATATAGTTCGGGGGTCCTGTATACCTATAGTGCATAGTTTGAGGGTCCTGTATAACTGTAGTATAGAGTTGGTGGAGGTCCTGTATACCTGTAGTGTATAGTTTGGGGTCCTATATACCTGTAGTATATAGTTGGTGGAGTTCCTGTATACCTGTAGTATATAGCTTTGGGGTCCTGTATACCTGTAGTGTATAGTTTGGGGTCCTGTATGCCTGTAGTATATAGTTGGTGGAGGTCCTTTATACCTGAAGTATATAGTTGGTGGAGGTCCCGTGCACTTGTAGTGTATAGTTTTGGGGTCCTGTATACCTGCAGGGTCGTATTTACCATTAGGCACCCATGGTCTGGTGTGTAGGGTAGCACCTTGCAGAGGGGCAGTACCCTCCCGTTCAGACTTGCCAGAAAATCTTTGGTCAGGTCTTGTATAGCGGTGTTATCCAGTCACAGTATGGCTGTATTGGTCAGGTCTGGTATGGCAGTGTTATTCAGTCACAGTGTGTCGGTATTGGTCATGTCTGGTATGGCAGTGTTATCCCGTCACAGTATGGTTGGTATTGGTCAGGTCTGGTATGGCAGTGTTATTCAGTCACAGTGTGTCGGTATTGATCATGTCTGGTATGGCAGTGTTATCCAGTCACAGTATGGTAGTATTGATCAGGTCTGGTGTGGCGGTGTTATCCAGTCACAGTATGGCGGTATTGGTCAGGTCTGGTGTGGCAGTGTTATCCAGTCACAGTATGGCGGTATTGGTCAGGTCTGGTATAGCAGTTTTTTCCAGTCACAGTATGGCGGTATTGGTCAGGTGTGGTATGGCAGTGTTACCCAGTCACAGTTTGGTATACCTGTAGTGCCCTGTATATACATGTACTGTATAGATGGAGTAGGGGGTCCTGTGTACATGTACTGTATAGATGGAGTAGGGGGCCCTGTATATACATGTACTGTATAGATGGAGTAGGGGGCCCTGTATATACATGTACTGTATAGATGGAGTAGGGGGCCCTGTATATACATGTACTGTATGGATGGAGTAGGGGATCCTGTATATACATGTACTGTATAGATGGAGTAGGGGGTCCTGGATATACATGTACTGTATAGATGGAGTAGGGGGCCCTGGATATACATGTACTGTATAGATGGAGTAGGGGGCCCTGGATATACATGTACTGTATAGATGGAGTAGGGGGCCCTGTATATACATGTACTGTATAGATGGAGTAGGGGGCCCTGTATATACATGTACTGTATAGATGGAGTAGGGGGCCCTGTATATACATGTACTGTATAGATGGAGTAGGGGGCCCTGTATATACATGTACTGTATAGATGGAGTAGGGGGTCCTGTATATACATGTACTGTATAGATGGAGTAGGGGGCCCTGTATATACATGTACTGTATAGATGGAGTAGGGGGCCCTGTATATACATGTACTGTATAGATGGAGTAGGGGGCCCTGTATATACATGTACTGTATAGATGGAGTAGGGGGCCCTGTATATACCTGTACTGTATAGATGGAGTAGGGGGCCCTGTATATACCTGTACTGTATAGATGGAGTAGGGGGCCCTGTATATACCTGTACTGTATAGATGGAGTAGGGGGCCCTGTATATACCTGTACTGTATAGATGGAGTAGGGGGTCCTGTATATACATGTACTGTATAGATGGAGTAGGGGGCCCTGTATATACCTGTACTGTATAGATGGAGTAGGGGGCCCTGTATACCTATGTACTGTATAGATGGAGTAGGGGGTCCTGTATATACATGTACTGTATAGATGGAGTAGGGGGCCCTGTATATACCTGTACTGTATAGATGGAGTAGGGGGTCCTGTATATACATGTACTGTATAGATGGAGTAGGGGGCCCTGTATATACATGTACTGTATAGATGGAGTAGGGGGCCCTGTATATACCTGTACTGTATAGATGGAGTAGGGGGCCCTGTATATACATGTACTGTATAGATGGAGTAGGGGGTCCTGTATATACATGTACCGTATAGATGGAGTAGGGGGCCCTGTATATACATGTACTGTATAGTTGGAGTAGGGGGTCCTGTATACATGTACTGTATAGATGGAGTAGGGGGCCCTGTATATACCTGTACTGTATAGATGGAGTAGGGGGCCCTGTATACCTGTACTGTATAGATGGAGTAGGGGGTCCTGTATATACATGTACTGTATAGATGGAGTAGGGGGTCCTGTATATACATGTACTGTATAGATGGAGTAGGGGGTCCTGTATATACATGTACTGTATAGATGGAGTAGGGGGTCCTGTATATACATGTACTGTATAGATGGAGTAGGGGGTCCTGTATATACATGTACTGTATAGATGGAGTAGGGGGTCCTGTATATACATGTACTGTATAGATGGAGTAGGGGGTCCTGTATATACATGTACTGTATAGATGGAGTAGGGGGTCCTGTATATACATGTACTGTATAGATGGAGTAGGGGGTCCTGTATATACATGTACTGTATAGATGGAGTAGGGGGTCCTGTATATACATGTACTGTATAGATGGAGTAGGGGGTCCTGTATATACATGTACTGTATAGATGGAGTAGGAGGTCCTGTATATACATGTACTGTATAGATGGAGTAGGAGGTCCTGTATATACATGTACTGTATAGATGGAGTAGGGGGTCCTGTATACATGTACTGTATAGATGGAGTAGGGGGCCCTGTATATACCTGTACTGTATAGATGGAGTAGGGGGCCCTGGATATACATGTACTGTATAGATGGAGTAGGGGGCCCTGTATATACATGTACTGTATAGATGGAGTAGGGGGTCCTGTATACATGTACTGTATAGATGGAGTAGGGGGCCCTGTATATACCTGTACTGTATAGATGGAGTAGGGGGTCCTGTATATACATGTACTGTATAGATGGAGTAGGGGGTCCTGTATACATGTACTGTATAGATGGAGTAGGGGGTCTACCAGTTATTACTGTGGATGTTGTGAGGCAGCTTCCCTAGCAACCATTGCTCCCTGTGAAAATGAAAGCAGTAATCCTATTGGTTGCTAAGGCTCCAACTGCCGTGTCTGCTGCAGCTAATTATATCACCTGTGTTTGCAGTGAGGAGATTTTCCCATTCATCTCTATGGGGCGCCGCTCTTCCCCCCCTCCCCCTCCCCTCCTGTACATCTGGCGGGGACTGGACCTTTGCTAAAACCTTCCCGGGCACCCAATGTATCTGTGTGCCAAATTTCGGGTCAAACGGTTCAGGCGTTTAGAAGTCTATTTGGGACAGACGGACGGACAGACAGACTTTGATTTTTATTATATAGATGGAGACTTCAAATTCTCTCAAATAACGTGGCGTCACGAATCAGGTGTAATTCCAATGGTTTCTCCAGCAGGGGGCGCACTATATATAGAAATTAATAAGTAGCATTTACTTCTATATGTAGTGTGCCCCTGCTGGACACTTGATGGAATCAATGGCTGTCTATGCAACACATCTTTATACAGACATATACACTGTACTACTCCCCCATAATCTGCTTATAGTATGAGCAGATGATGGGGAAGTAGTACCAGGGCTATTGCTGATGCAGCCCCTGCTGTCACTCGTACGCTGCATACGTCTGATGGCCGCAGCTACGGCTTGCCGAGCGGATCTGCTGCTGTAATTGAGACCCTGGTCTCGGGGAGGAAGTAGACCTGAGACCGGGGCCTACTTCCTCCCTAAGACCCGGGGCCTTAATTACAGCAGGGGACCCGCCTGGCATGCTGGAGCTGTGATGGGGGATAGTCCTGGTACTACTTCCCCATCATCTGCTCATAGTATGAGCAGATGATGGGGAAATAATACAAAGCATATGTGGTGGCAGCGGGAGGGGCGGATTGGTGATGGGGATGGCCTTGGTACTACTCCCCCATAATCCGCTTATACTATGAGCAGATGATGGGGGAGTAGTACAGTGTATATGTCTGCATACAGACGTGTTACATAGACAGCCATTGATTCCATAGAGTGTCCAGCAGGGGCGCTTTATATATAGAAGTAAATGCTACTCATTGAATTCTATATATAATGCGCCTCCTGCTGGACACTCCATTGGAATTACACCTGATTCGTGACTTCACGGTATTTGAGAGAATTTGAAGTCTCCATGATCTACTAAATTAAGGGAAATAGCAGTACATGTGCATTTCCCATAATTAATGTACATTACGACTTGGTCCAACTTTCCATAAGTAATAAAATATTAAAAAATACTTTTGGCCGGACTTCTCCTTTTTAGTCTTCCCATACTTATCAGCTGCTGTATGTCCTGCAGGAAGTGGTGTATTCTCTCCAGTCGGACAGAGGTGGCAGCAGAGATCACTGTGTCAATGTCAGGAACTTTCCAGAGGGGTTTTGCTGCTTCTCTGGACAGTTCCTGACAGGGACAGAGGTGGCAGCAGAGAGCACTGTCAGACTGGAGAGTTAATTGGAAAGAAAAAGATTTACACTGGAGAACCCCTAATTAATTTTAATTAGTACAGGTGATTTTAAGTAACTTTGTAGTTGGGTTTATTAGCCGAAAAATGAATTTTTATCGTAAGAAAGTAGTTTAAAAGCTCTCCCCCTGTCTTCATTGTTCTCTTATGGAGAGGGGAGGGGTGGAGGGTGATGAGGCACCAAAACAGGATAACAAAGAGTTAATTTACAGCTACATCACTGGGCTATCTCCTCTGACATCAGCACTGACCTCTGAATACTGGCTTTCACACAGCTCCCACTGTGTAATCCTTTGTTGTCTGCTGGTGACTAATCTCCCTCCCTCCTTCCTCCTCCCCCCTCCCCTCTCCATAGAACAGACAGGGCACGTCTGATGCAACAAGACATAATTTCCTGATAATGAGCAGCGAATGAGAGAGTGAGGAGGGGACCTGGGAAAAGGCTTTATAAATGCAGATAATGTCAGATTTGCCTAATAGAAGAAACGGTACTGACACATTCACTTTGCAAAAATGACTACATGAAAGAATAAGCAAAGATAAATAACTTTACAACTTTTCAGTATAAATCCCCCGTGCGCTTCCATTAGACTCGGTCTTGGCGTCCTGCTTTGGGCGCTGCTGAAGTCCTCATCTCAGCGGTGCGGCAGAGACCCCCACGATGGGAAGGAGGCCAAGCAGTAGCGTCTTCACATAATCACGCCACGTTTCCCAGTAGTAATCTCCTTTCTCAAGCGTATCAAGTTCAGTGAAACCCTCCACCATAAATAGTCCATATGACGTCATCAGTATTTCAAGGTAAATCAAATTCTCGACTAAAATATATTAAAATCAGGTTTCATTTAAAGGGAACCTGTCACCCCCCGTGCCGGCTCCCGACCCCCCGTTAGAGCCCCCTATACTCACCTAATCCCACCGGGTCCCGCTTCTGGAGGTGGTCGGGTGATGGAAGATCTCAGCCGCTGCAGCCCGGCGCGCGCTGAGAGATGAGTCCAACGCTCATAGAGAATGACGGGAGAGTCCTGCGCTCCATCATTCTCTATGAGTGTTGGACTCATCTCTTAGCGCGCGTGCCGGGCTGCAGCGGCTGAGATCTTCATCACCCGACCATCTTCAGAAGCGGGACCCGGCGGGATTAGGTAAGTATAGGGGGCTCTAACGGGGGGACGGGAACCTGTCACCCCGGCACGGGGGGTGACAGGTTCCCTTTAAGCTAGCACTTCATTTCCTATATTACATTATACATTTCTTTATAATACAATACACATTTCCTTATGGTACATCTTATCCATTACTGCATATCGAAGTGTCTAAACATAACATGGCCACTAGATGGCACACTAGCATGCACTACCTTATAGGACAGCCTGGCATGTTTCATTTAACCCTTACACCGCACTTCCTCAAGGATGATCCATCTTAAATCACTTACTTTGTGTTTCCTTTCAGCAAAATGTTCCGCTAGCCCTGTTTCTCGAGAACTTTTCCTTTCTTCCCCCACACCTGTGTTTTCCTTCTGTAACAATCTCCTGATTGCCGACCTGTGCTCATTTAGCCTTACTGACCGCTCTACTTGTTTGTCCCTCGTATACACCCCGCATGGGCATCTAACCAGATATATTGCACGTATGCATTCCCCGCACTGGTATCTGGCGGCCCTTTCTGGGATGGGATATGCTGCCACCTTTTATTATACTAGAGCAATTCTGACATTGTAGGCATGGGAACGTCCCAACTTTCTCAGAGGCCAGAAGGGTTTGTCTAGATTCTTCACCATCTCTAATCCCTGCTCTCACCAGACTATTAGAGATGGATTTAGCCTTCCGATATATACATTTAGGTCTATCCTATCTGCCAAATTTGCCATCATGTGTAAGGATGGAGCAATGTTTCAGAATAGTATTTATAATCAAGCCTGCGTGTGAGTCGTATCTCCAAATAACCCTATTGTCTCATCTCTTTTTCCTTCCTCATAGCTCTTCTCTTGGGATCTCTCCTACCTCCTTTGCTGCCTTCTCCACTATTCCTCTCTTGTAGCCTCGATCTACAAACTTCTCCACCATCATTTTGCTGTGTTTAGTGTAGTCGTCGTCCCTACTGCAGATTTTTACCCTCATTAGTTGTCCCTTAGGGATGCCTAGTGTTCAGAGCATGGAAACTGTTTCTGTGTAATAGATTGTTTCTATCCGTCGTCTTAGAAAAAAGTCTAGTAATAATGTCATGATGTATTTTTTCTATCTCCACGTCTGAGTAATGTATTTTAGTCTCATCTATTTCTGCTGTGAACTGTATTGGGCTGTGGCAACTATTCAGGTATTGAACATACTGTTCAAGTTGCGTTTTTGTTCTCTTCCATAATATGGTGACGTCATCCACAAATCGCAGCCACAGCCCAAGATGTTCAAAGCTTTCATGACATTTAAGCCACTTCTCTTCAAAATGGGACATGAAGATATTAGCTATGCTCGGAGCTACAGGGGATCCCATCGAGACCCCTATAGCGGCAAGTATAGCTCAGCTCCAAACCTAAAGTCATTTTTAGTCAGAACCAGCTCCAACAAAGACACCAGGAGTCTGATATAACTATTATCCAATTTTGGATCTTCATCTAACTTTACTTTCACAATTTCTAGAGCCTCTTCTGTTGGTATATAGCTATACAGACTCTTGAAGTCTAAGGTGCAGAATAGTGATGTGCCTCTTACATCTGGGTTTTTTTGCATTTTGAAGATAAGTGTCTTAAGAACATCTTTCCTGTTCTGGCTTTTGGGTTTAGGTTTTGCATCTCTGGATTTTCCCAATATAAGGGTTTATGCACAATGAGTAATTCTCACTGAAAATTCTGTGCACAATCCACCACTCACTCCCACTTGAAGTTCTGCCTGTCACATAGGCTGCAATATATGCTCGGGCGGTCCTGTTTATTATACATTCATCCTGGGACTGTCTGCACTGTGCTGGGGGATGATTTACCCAATACATGGCATGTGGCGGCACAGTTCTGGGATCTGCACAGTCTATGGGTGCCGATGCAGCAGCTCTGCCAAACAACCAATCACATTCCCCCATCATGTCTTTATTCTATCTCCTGGAAGTATAAAAGTAATGTATTACCACCAGAGGGCAGCAGTGTATAGATAATCTCCCAGACAGAGCATGGATGTCAGTACAGTGGCCCTCAACATACAATGGTCGTCCAGGAACCAATTAATATTGTATGCTGAGACCAAAACATACATACACATTACATAGAACCTGCCTGTGGCCATAGCACTGATCAGTGTTATCTGTGATCATTACATACCGTCTGCCTGTGGCCATAGCACTGATCAGTGTTATCTGTAATCATTACATACAGCCTGCCTGTGGCCATAGCACTGATCAGTGTTATCTGTAATCATTACATACAGCCTGCCTGTGGCCATAGCACTGATCAGTGTTATCTGTGATCATTACATACAGCCTGCCTGTGGCCATAGCACTGATCAGTGTTATCTGTAATCATTACATACAGCCTGCCTGTGGCCATAGCACTGATCAGTGTTATCTGTGATCATTACATACAGCAGTACAGGACATGTAGTATCACACTATACTGTAGAGGAGATACTAGACACACAGCAGTACAGGACATGTAGTATCACACTATACTATAGAGATACTAGACACACAGCAGTACAGGACATGTAGTATCACACTATACTGTAGAGAGGAGATACTAGACACACAGCAGTACAGGAAATGTAGTATCACACTATACTGTAGAGGAAATACTAGACACACAGCAGTAGAGGACATGTAGTATCACACTATACTATAGAGGAGATACTAGACACACAGCAGTACAGGACATGTAGTATCACACTATACTGTAGAGAGGAGATACTAGACAGCCAACCAGTGCATGCATGTCACTAATACTGGTGTTTGAGTAAAATGGCCACATTTGATCGATCATCTAGTTATTCACATGTGCCGCAGATCCTGACTGTCTGTAGCGTTGTATGTTGTGTCTGGTCCCAAGTTACGATGGTCCAGAAAGGAAGATTGTATGTTGAAAATATTGTATCTTGAGGCCATTGTAAGTTGAGGGACCACTGTACTAACCTGTGCTGCCCCCCATAACGCTTCTCTTCTCTTTGCACAGGTGCCGGGCTCAGTGGCAGGCAGGTACACAGGACCCAGGCCGTATTCAACCACACAGAAGACTATGTCCTTCTCCCTGATGAACGGACCATTAGCCTGTGCTGCTGGGATTCCCGAACAGCCGAGCGACGCAACCTCCTCTCCCTGGGACACAATAACATTGTCCGCTGCATCGTCCATTCACCCACCAACCCTGGCTTTATGACCTGCAGCGACGATTTCCGGGCCCGCTTCTGGTACCGAAGGTCAACCACGGACTAAAGATCAGAATCCCCTTGTAATTGATAGAGAACTGATGGAGGTGGAGAGAACAGCGGTGTCTACACATTACACCTGCAGCTGTATTCTATTTTATGATACAACATAATCCCCGTCTATAGGATATATATAGGAGCGCCCATAAACGGACGAGACCCCTAACCCTACTGCCCGGGTGGGATGCCAGAGAGACCATCATCAAGTGTATTGTGCTCCACCCGTTGTTCCATGATGTAGCTATATATTCCCATCTAATGGTATGGTCAGGGGTGCTCCGACCTCTTGGGCTCCTATTAATCCCAGCTACTCAATCTTACTGTATGTGGCTCTGTTAGTTTGAGAATTGATGGGGCCCAGGACTCAATATATAATTTTTTACTTCTTTTCATTAAACTCTCGATGTATAGATGAGGTTGCTCCATGTTATGTCCAGGACAGCACCTGAAGGGGCGGAGGATGACAGATTTATTGACCCCATTGTCAGGCCCCTCCCCCTCTTGTTCCCCTAGGCCCAAGTTGCAAAGCTACAACTACTATTACCTATGCTGTACTTGGGCTGTGTTCACATTCCCCACGGAACGGGAAGGCAGCAGGAGTCAAATGGCGATGGTTCGGATTCATACAAACCTGAACCTCGGCCCTGGTCGATCATCTCTATTTGTTTTGCGGTTCAGGCTGCAGGTAAATGCCCGGACTGTGGGATCCATGTACGTTTGCTTTGGCCCATAGATTACAATGGATCTGAGACTCTTCAATTGGGGACCACATTTTATGGTTGTGTGCGAGACACCTCCGTGTGTCAGATGTCGGAACATTTCTTGGGCAGAAACCAGCCAGCTACATCTTTACTGTAAGAAAACTTATTTTAGGCTGCCGCCTTCATTAAATTACTTAGTGTGACTTAAAATTATGAATATTTTCTGACTTTTTAAAAAAATTAAAATGGCTAAATGGCACTGAGGAAGTAAGAGTGATTGTGTGTGAAGGCGCCGCCCTGCTGGATGCAGCCTGTGATGTGCTGCACATTAGGGAGTCAGGTCACTCCTCTATCAATTTAGTTATATACATTGGGGGAGAATAGATTTTTAGATTAAACACTGCCCCATTGTGGTTCTCCGCCAACTTCTCTTATTTTTGGATCTTCCATCTATGGACGTTATACACATGACTCCGAAATACAGCGTAATATCCAGTGGTCTGTTCTCTGTAAATCCCCATTAGATGGGAGAATCCTGTGACTGGCTTGAGACCTGGTCATGGAGGCTAGACTAGTCGGGTCAGGATTTCTCTGCCATTCTAGTGGGAGTTTTCCATGTAGCAGTGTGGAGAGTGTACAGGGGTTTGGTGTAAGTGAGGAAAAACATGGGAGAAAGAATTCTGTGGACAGAAACAACCCTTCCCAACTCTCTGGAGTAACATGGATCTGGATGGATCCAGATCTCTATAAAGTAACATGGCTGATCAGATGGATCCAAAACTTTGTGGAGAAACATGGCAGGTCGGATGGATCGAGATCTCTATAGAGAAACATGGCCGTCAGATGGATCCAGATCTCTGTGGAGAAACATGGCTGGTCAGAAGGATCCAGATCTCTGTGGAGAAACACGGCCGGTCAGATGGATCCAGATCTCTGTGGAGAAACATGGCCCATTAGATAGATCCAGATCTCTGTGGAGAAACATGGCCGGTCAGATGGATCCAGATCTCTGTGGAGAAACATGGCCCGTTGGATAGATCCAGATCTCTGTGGAGAAACATGGCCGGTCAGATGGATCCAGATCTCTGTGGAGAAACACGGCCGGTCAGAAGGATCCAGATCTCTGGGGAGAAACACGGCCGATCAGATGGATCCAGATCTCTGTGGAGAAACATGGCCGGTCAGATGGATCCAGATCTCTCTGGAGAAACATGGCCCATTAGATAGATCCAGATCTCTGTGGAGAAACATGGCCGGTCAGATGGATCCAGATCTCTGTGGAGAAACATGGCCCGTTGGATAGATCCAGATCTCTGTGGAGAAACACGGCCGGTCAGATGGATCCAGATCTCTGTGGAGAAACATGGCCCTTTGGATAGATCCAGATCTCTGGAGAAACACCGCCGGTCAGATGGATCCAGATCTCTGTGGAGAAACATGGCCGGTCAGATGGATGCAGATCTCTGTGGAGAAACACGGCCGGTCAGATGGATCCAGATCTCTGGGGAGAAACACGGCCGGTCAGATGGATCCAGATCTCTGGGGAGAAACACGGCCGGTCAGATGGATCCAGATCTCTGGGGAGAAACACGGCCGGTCAGATGGATCCAGATCTCTGGGGAGAAACACGGCCGGTCAGATGGATCCAGATCTCTGGGGAGAAACACGGCCGGTCAGATGGATCCAGATCTCTGGAGAAACATGGCCCTTTGGATAGATCCAGATCTCTGGGGAGAAACACGGCCGGTCAGATGGATCCAGATCTCTGGGGAGAAACACGGCCGGTCAGATGGATCCAGATCTCTGGGGAGAAACACGGCTGGTCAGATGGATCCAGATCTCTGGAGAAACACGGCCGGTCAGATGGATCCAGATCTCTTTGAAGTAACATGGCTGGTCAGATGGATCCAGATCTCTGTGGAGAAACACGGCCGGTCAGATGGATCCAGATCTCTGGGGAGAAACACGGCCGGTCAGATGGATCCAGATCTCTGGAGAAACACGGCCGGTCAGATGGATGCAGATCTCTGTGGAGAAACACGGCCGGTCAGATGGATCCAGATCTCTGGGGAGAAACACGGCCGGTCAGATGGATGCAGATCTCTGGGGAGAAACACGGCCGGTCAGATGGATCCAGATCTCTGGGGAGAAACACGGCCGGTCAGATGGATCCAGATCTCTGGAGAAACATGGCCCTTTGGATAGATCCAGATCTCTGGGGAGAAACACGGCCGGTCAGATGGATCCAGATCTCTGGGGAGAAACACGGCCGGTCAGATGGATCCAGATCTCTGGGGAGAAACACGGCCGGTCAGATGGATCCAGATCTCTGGGGAGAAACACGGCCGGTCAGATGGATCCAGATCTCTGGGGAGAAACACGGCCGGTCAGATGGATCCAGATCTCTGGGGAGAAACACGGCCGGTCAGATGGATCCAGATCTCTGGGGAGAAACACGGCCGGTCAGATGGATCCAGATCTCTGGGGAGAAACACGGCCGGTCAGATGGATCCAGATCTCTGGGGAGAAACACGGCCGGTCAGATGGATCCAGATCTCTGGGGAGAAACACGGCCGGTCAGATGGATCCAGATCTCTGGGGAGAAACACGGCCGGTCAGATGGATCCAGATCTCTGGGGAGAAACCCGGCCGGTCAGATGGATCCAGATCTCTGGGGAGAAACACGGCCGGTCAGATGGATCCAGATCTCTGGGGAGAAACACGGCCGGTCAGATGGATCCAGATCTCTGGGGAGAAACACGGACGGTCAGATGGATCCAGATCTCTGGGGAGAAACACGGCCGGTCAGATGGATCCAGATCTCTGGGGAGAAACACGGCCGGTCAGATGGATCCAGATCTCTGGAGAAACATGGCCCTTTGGATAGATCCAGATCTCTGGAGAAACACGGCTGGTCAGATGGATCCAGATCTCTTTGAAGTAACATGGCTGGTCAGATGGATCCAGATCTCTGGGGAGAAACACGGCCAGTCAGATGGATCCAGATCTCTGGGGAGAAACACGGCCAGTCAGATGGATCCAGATCTCTGGAGAAACACGGCCGGTCAGATGGATCCAGATCTCTGGGGAGAAACACGGCCGGTCAGATGGATCCAGATCTCTGGGGAGAAACAAAATGGAAGATATTTCAGAATAGAAATGAGTAGGATTTGTTGTAGGATAACTGGTTTTAACATCTCAATGTCGCCTGAAGTTGCCGCCCTCACTATAGACGGTGGGTGAAGCCCCTCGTCCAGCACTGCGGTTAGCTCCAGGCATTAGACAGCAGGCAGGAAGTTGCGCATATCCGGCCACTTTTCAGCTGAAGGTTTATTTTCCTCTTTTTCTGCTTTTGCCATTTATTTTCTTTTATTTTTAGAGAAGCACAAGATGAACTTGCACCTCGTGGTTACAGTAATTGGGGGGGTGTCACACTCCAGGTGATGGGATTGAGGTTTTATTTACAGTACATGACTAGGCGCAGATCTTTCCTGTCATTACCATAGTGTCTGATGAACCGGTCACCTACTAAGGTGAGGCTTAGTCCTTGGCGACCTCTGCAGATAAGTGACCAGCCACCTTCCCTGCCAAACAAGAGAAAGCAAACCTAACATGGACTGGTTGCTATGTATGTGGTCTGGGACAACACCATGGAAAACCATAGCAACCGTCACCCTGTCCCCCCATCTTTGGGTGGATGTACCCTTTAAGGCATAGTGACAGAAATGCATGTAAAATCTTCTATCACCATATCTCATTACTCACATAGACCCAACTAATGGGATGTCTGCCATATACGACGCCATCTTGTAGACAAGTCTCAGTAATAAATGGGGACAGCTCCATTTAGACCCTCAGTTCCTTTTTGTAAGACTGATAGCCATATCCAGTTTTTGGCTCTTGAGGACACCCATTGATCACCATAGATGACTTATGATGCATCTGTTCACAGTGGTTCTCAACACCAGGAAGCCGGCACAAATGGGGTCCACAGATAGCAATTTATTATCTATTGCAAGAATAGAGAAAATGCGGCGCTCCGGCTGTTGCAAAACAACAATCCCCATCATGCCTGGACAGCCAAAGGGGGTTATCCAAGGTTAGAAAAAACATGCTTGCTTTCTTACATAAACAGCGCCACTTGTGTGCACGGGTTGTGCTTGGTACTGCATATCAGTCTCGCCCTGGCTGTGAAATGTCATCGGGTCTGGGACTATTACCCTGTCTTTGGTAAATTGGATCATGGTGCCATTCCCATGTCTGCCGTTCTCCTATATGTCCGTGAGGACTGTGGGTCCCAGGATTAGGGACTAAGATCAATCCCCCGACTGTAATGAGGAATGATGGAATGGTGGGCCTTTTATTGGACAATGGCCTTGCACTGTGAAGTCATAGATGTGACACGCCACTTCTCTCCATCTATTGAGCACACTTGGGTTTGCAGGATCCTCGTCCTTATAGACTGCAGCGAAGCCGAAAACCAGAAGCAGCTTCCGAAGAACAGGAAAACAGAACTTGTGTTTAGCTGAAAAAGAAGTGAAGAAATATTCCTGGGTGCGAGAAAGAACCTGAATGTACCGAAGGGGATCAGCGAGCGACGATTGTCAATGCTCACAACCTAAGATGTCCCATACGGTACTGGAGCCTCCTGGAGACGCTCAGGTCACAAGCTTTACAGTGTTTGGTGTCTGTAACATTGTGGTTGGGGTTTTTTTTTACACTTTTTTCTCTTCTTATCGTCGCTCGCACAGACTATCCCACCTTGCCAGGAACTTCCTGGACTGTGTGTGTCAGCCAGATGTGCAGCAGCTGAGGGTGTCGTGACTGTGCAGAGCTCGCGGGGCCGGGGAGCAGGCAGCAACGCTCTGTGAGAGAGGGCGGCAGCACCACCGTCCAGACATGGAGCCCAGAGGCCAGCTGGCCAGCATCGCAAAGAAGGTGAGGACCAAGGGTGTGGGTTGGAAGGCATAATGTGAAAGTTATTAGTGAGACAATAGGCACCTATCTATGTCTATAGAGAGTGTCTGTATATACTATCTGTCGGAACATTAAAGCACCTGCCTAACACTGTGCAGCCCCTTGATGTTTCTGTCCAGCTGAGGCCCGGACCCCATAACCCGTAATGTGTCCCCCTAGCCCAGGACTCATATCCCTGTGATGTGACCCTAGAGTGGGACCCCGTAGCCCTGTGATGTGACCCTAGAGTGGGACCCCATAGCCCTGTGATGTGACCCTAGAGCCGGACCCCATAGCCCTGTGATGTGACCCTAGAGTGGGATCTCGTAGCCCTGTCATGTGACCCTAGAGTGGGACCCCATAGCCCTGTGATGTGTCCCTAGAGCCGGACCCCATAGCCCTGTGATGTGTCCCTAGAGCCGGACCCCATAGCCCTGTGATGTGTCCCTAGAGCCGGACCCCATAACCCTGTGATGTGACCCTAGAGCCGGACCCCATAACCCTGTGATGTGTCCCTAGAGCCGGACCCCATAGCCCTGTGATGTGACCCTAGAGCGGGACCCCATAGCCCTGTGATGTGACCCTGAAGCCGGACCCCATAACCCTGTGATGTGACCCTAGAGTGGGACCCCATAGCCCTGTGATGTGTCCCTAGAGCTGGACCCCATAGCCCTGTGATGTGACCCTAGAGCCGGACCCCATAACCCTGTGATGTGTCCCTAGAGCGGGACCCCATAGCCCTGTGATGTGACCCTAGAGCGGGACCCCATAGCCCTGTCATGTGACCCTGAAGCCGGACCCCATAGCCCTGTGATGTGACCCTAGAGCGGGACCCCATAGCCCTGTGATGTGACCCCTAGAGCGGGACCCCATAGCCCTGTGATGTGACCCTGAAGCCGGACCCTATAGCCCTGTGATGTGACCCCTAGAGCGGGACCCCATAGCCCTGTGATGTGTCCCTAGAGCCGGACCCCATAACCCTGTGATGTGACCCTAGAGCGGGACCCCATAACCCTGTGATGTGACCCTAGAGCGGGACCCCATAGCCCTGTGATGTGACCCTAGAGCGGGACCCCATAGCCCTGTGATGTGACCCTAGAGCGGGACCCCATAGCCCTGTGATGTGACCCTAGAGCGGGACCCCATAGCCCTGTGATGTGACCCTAGAGCGGAACCCCGTAGCCCTGTGATGTGTCCCTAGAGCGGGACCCCGTAGCCCTGTGATGTGTCCCTAGAGTGGGACCCCGTAACCCTGTGATGTGACCCTCTCCCGGGGCCCTGGGCCGTGTGACACCCCTTGTGGTATCAGCAGCAGATCCTGTGAGGTGCGCAGCATGGTGGATTGAGATCTGGGGAATCTGAAGGACGAGTCACCACCATGATCTTTTTTTACGTTCCTCATTCCTGTACAATGTCTGCAGTGTGGCCCCTGGGGCATTGTCTACTGCCATGAAGGAGGGGACTTGGTGGGTACAATGGTCAGGTAGGTGGTCTCCAGAAGAACATGGCACTTCCCCCACCATCTTGTCTTCTACTCATAGTGCATCCTGATGCCATCTCTCCCCCAGGTAGGTGAGGCACCCGGCCATCCCATCACACCACATGCCTTCTTCCATTGCCACATGCTCCAATTCTGATGCCCATTGTAGGCACTAACGGGGGTCACATGGGCTCTGACCGGGCTGGAGACCTGTACATGTCGAGTGATCTGACGAATTTCTTTAATAATCAGATCCTATCCCACAAAAGAGCTGCTGTAAAGCAAACTGCTGAGAAAGGTTCCCGCTGACTCCCAATACCTATTCAGCCTTGGCTCTGATAACCCTATCCCCATTTTTCCTTCCTTGTCCCCGGTCCTTACATCTCCCCCACCACCAGACACCGTTGTCCTCACATAAGCTCCGCATTGGGTTTATTGTTATGGCTGCTCAGTGGATACAGATATGTCCTCACAATATATATGGCTGTCACTGCCGCTATACTTGAAGCTTGGCTTGTGTACAATTCTGGTCATTGTTCTTCTATTGTTGTAATGTGCCGGCGGTGCCCGTCCTCCATGCCCCCGTAACGTTTCCTTGTAATAATGCAGGCAACCATCAAATGACCAACGACAGATTGGAGAAATGGCTTGGTGTAATTACAAATAGTTGCTGGTTGTTAGTGGAAGTATACGGAATAATTATACGTAATAATAAGTATACGGCTAATAATTCCTCATCTATCCGCATATTCGCCAACACAGCTGTTTGATTGTGGCGCCAACCAGAAGGGCCGAGACCACGGGCCTTTCTCTCCATCTACTTGATCAATGATCTGTAGGTGTAATAACTCTGAGGCGAACGATCATAGAGGACAGGATGACCGCAAGAACGGACGTAACGGCCATCATTCTGTATAATTGGGGGAACGACTTCAGGTAACTCTTGTTTGACCCTTATGGTTCTATCAGACAAAGTGATTTTTAACAATCAGAAATGAGAGCCACCTGAAATCGTTCCACATATTCCACAGAACAATAATCGTCAGTTTCAATTGTTACTACCGTCATTTACTCCATCAGTTGTCTCTAGCGCTGCCGGTCGTCACATGATCATTTCAAAACTTTTGCCCGTTGTTTTATGCTGGAGTGAACTTGTCATCCACCTTCTGTCTGCGCTTTATTATACACGGACATCACGAATAACACCAGACGGCCGAGACACAAAGCAGCGACTTGGCGGCAGCTCCAGTGTCCACACAGCGACATCACCCAAAATCACAGGATTTCTTGTTAAAAACTTCAATCTAACACAAATCCGTGAGAAAAACTCCACAAATAGACTGTCCGAGGCAGTCCACAGAGGGGGCGGCCAATATACAGGAAGATACCGCACATTACATAGGAGCAGTATTATAGTAGTATATCCCTGTATATAGGAGCAGTATTATAGTAGTATATCCCTGTATATAGGAGCAGTATTATAGTAGTTATATCCCTGTATATAGGAGCAGCATTATAGTAGTTATATCCCTGTATATAGGAGCAGCATTATAGTAGTTATATCCCTGTATATAGCAGTATTATAGTAGTATATCCCTGTATATAGGAGCAGTATTATAGTAGTATATTCCTGTATATAGGGGGCAGTATTATAGTAGTTATATTCCTGTATATAGGAGCAGTATTATAGTAGTTATATCCCTGTATATAGGAGCAGTATTATAGTAGTTATATCCCTGTATATAGGGGCAGTATTATAGTAGTATATTCCTGTATATAGGAGCAGTATTATAGTAGTTATATTCCTGTATATAGGGGCAGTATTATAGTAGTATATTCCTGTATATAGGAGCAGTATTATAGTAGTTATATCCCTGTATATAGGAGCAGTATTATAGTAGTATATTCCTGTATATAGGAGCAGTATGATAGTAGTATATTCCTGTATATAGGGGCAGTATTATAGTAGTTATATTCCTGTATATAGGAGCAGTATTATAGTAGTTATATTCCTGTATATAGGAGCAGCATTATAGTAGTATATTCCTGTATATAGGAGCAGCATTATAGTAGTATATTCCTGTATATAGGAGCAGTATTATAGTAGTTATATTCCTGTATATAGGGGGCAGTATTATAGTAGTATATCCCTGTATATAGGGAGCAGTATTATAGTAGTATATCCCTGTATATAGGAGCAGTATTATAGTAGTTATATTCCTGTATATAGGAGCAGTATTATAGTAGTATATCCCTGTATATAGGGGGCAGTATTATAGTAGTTATATCCCTGTATATAGGAGCAGTATTATAGTAGTTATATTCCTGTATATAGGAGCAGTATTATAGTAGTTATATCCCTGTATATAGGAGCAGTATTATAGTAGTATATTCCTGTATATAGGAGCAGTATTATAGTAGTTATATTCCTGTATATAGGAGCAGTATTATAGTAGTTATATCCCTGTATATAGGAGCAGCATTATAGTAGTTATATCCCTGTATATAGCAGTATTATAGTAGTATATTCCTGTATATAGGGGGCAGTATTATAGTAGTATATCCCTGTATATAGGAGCAGTATTATAGTAGTATATTCCTGTATATAGGAGCAGTATTATAGTAGTAATATTCCTGTATATAGGAGCAGTATTATAGTAGTTATATTCCTGTATATAGGAGCAGCATTATAGTAGTATATTCCTGTATATAGGAGCAGTATTATAGTAGTTATATCCCTGTATATAGGAGCAGTATTATAGTAGTTATATCCCTGTATATAGGAGCAGTATTATAGTAGTTATATTCCTGTATATAGGAGCAGTATTATAGTAGTAATATTCCTGTATATAGGAGCAGTATTATAGTAGTAATATTCCTGTATATAGGAGCAGTATTATAGTAGTTATATTCCTGTATATAGGAGCAGCATTATAGTAGTATATTCCTGTATATAGGGGGCAGTATTATAGTAGTATATCCCTGTATATAGGAGCAGTATTATAGTAGTTATATCCCTGTATATAGGAGCAGTATTATAGTGGTGTAGTATATTCCTGTATATAGGGGCAGTATTATAGTAGTATATCCCTGTATATAGGAGCAGTATTATAGTAGTATATTCCTGTATATAGGAGCAGTATTATAGTAGTAATATTCCTGTATATAGGAGCAGTATTATAGTAGTAATATTCCTGTATATAGGAGCAGTATTATAGTAGTTATATTCCTGTATATAGGAGCAGTATTATAGTAGTATATCCTGTATATAGGAGCAGTATTATAGTAGTTATATTCCTGTATATAGGAGCAGTATTATAGTAGTTATATTCCTGTATATAGGGGCAGTATTATAGTAGTATATCCCTGTATATAGGAGCAGTATTATAGTAGTATATTCCTGTATATAGGAGCAGTATTATAGTAGTAATATTCCTGTATATAGGAGCAGTATTATAGTAGTTATATTCCTGTATATAGGAGCAGTATTATAGTAGTAATATTCCTGTATATAGGAGCAGTATTATAGTAGTTATATTCCTGTATATAGGAGCAGCATTATAGTAGTATATTCCTGTATATAGGGGGCAGTATTATAGTAGTATATCCCTGTATATAGGAGCAGTATTATAGTAGTTATATCCCTGTATATAGGAGCAGTATTATAGTGGTGTAGTATATTCCTGTATATAGGGGCAGTATTATAGTAGTATATCCCTGTATATAGGAGCAGTATTATAGTAGTATATTCCTGTATATAGGAGCAGTATTATAGTAGTAATATTCCTGTATATAGGAGCAGTATTATAGTAGTAATATTCCTGTATATAGGAGCAGTATTATAGTAGTTATATTCCTGTATATAGGAGCAGCATTATAGTAGTATATTCCTGTATATAGGAGCAGTATTATAGTAGTTATATCCCTGTATATAGGAGCAGTATTATAGTAGTTATATCCCTGTATATAGGAGCAGTATTATAGTAGTTATATTCCTGTATATAGGAGCAGTATTATAGTAGTAATATTCCTGTATATAGGAGCAGTATTATAGTAGTAATATTCCTGTATATAGGAGCAGTATTATAGTAGTTATATTCCTGTATATAGGAGCAGCATTATAGTAGTATATTCCTGTATATAGGGGGCAGTATTATAGTAGTATATCCCTGTATATAGGAGCAGTATTATAGTAGTTATATCCCTGTATATAGGAGCAGTATTATAGTGGTGTAGTATATTCCTGTATATAGGAGCAGTATTATAGTAGTATATTCCTGTATATAGGAGCAGTATTATAGTAGTATATTCCTGTATATAGGAGCAGTATTATAGTAGTATATTTCTGTATATAGGAGCAGTATTATAGTAGTATATTCCTGTATATAGGAGCAGTATTATAGTAGTATATTCCTGTATATAGGAGCAGTATTATAGTAGTATATTCCTGTATATAGGAGCAGTATTATAGTAGTATATTCCTGTATATAGGAGCAGTATTATAGTAGTATATATTCCTGTATATAGGAGCAGTATTATAGTAGTATACTCCTGTATATAGGAGGCAGTATTATAGTAGTTATATCACTGTATATAGGAGCAGTATTATAGTAGTTATATCCCTGTATATAGGAGCAGTATTATAGTAGTTATATCCCTGTATATAGGGGCAGTATTATAGTAGTATATTCCTGTATATAGGGAGCAGTATTATAGTAGTTATATTCCTGTATATAGGAGCAGTATTATAGTAGTATATTCCTGTATATAGGAGCAGTATTATAGTAGTTATATCCCTGTATATAGGAGCAGTATTATAGTAGTTATATCCCTGTATATAGGAGCAGTATTATAGTAGTTATATTCCTGTATATAGGAGCAGTATTATAGTAGTTATATTCCTGTATATAGGAGCAGTATTATAGTAGTATATATTCCTGTATATAGGAGCAGTATTATAGTAGTATATATCCCTGTATATAGGAGCAGTATTATAATATATTCCTATATATAGGAGCAGTATTATAGCAGTTATATTCCTGTATATAGGAGCAGTATTTTTGTAGTTATATTCTTGTATATAGGGGAACTAAAATAAATAAATATATATATATATATATATATATATATATATATATATATATATATATATATATATATATATATAATCTACACACCCTGTATGTGGTTACCTGCACCTCATGGTATATACAGGCATTTCCGCCTATTATATCTCAAGTTGGTTTCAGAACTTACTACTTGTAAACCACAATAAAGTTGTTGCGCTCTCAGACGAGCCCCGCTCCATGGCTGCAGATAGTAGAATACAGAGAAGATAGGACATATACGCACATCTTACTATACCACGAACACCTCTGTCGACCCCCCACTTCTCTGATCAGGTGACCGGTGGCAGATCATCAGACATAGGATCTGGGTGGTTGTTTTATTCTAATATGATATATTAGGGGTAATTCTCCCTGTGTGCAGTAACCTCACGCTGGCTGTAGGTGGCGCTGTAGAAACAGTAGCAGATATGGGTGGGGTGGGGCTCACACCTCCCTTGTGTACAGGTTTATCCCTCTTTTCTCTGTTTTTGGCGGTATAAGATGGGATCAGCAGTGCAGCCAATGCATTCCTATGAGATTAGGAACATGACCTCACACTTGGATCCCACCGCCGTCCTCATTGTATTTTTAGTTATTGCTGCAAACTCTTTGGAAAGAGTGATGTCACCCAGAGCCTGACGTTCTGA
This sequence comes from Dendropsophus ebraccatus, assembly GCF_027789765.1. Lineage (NCBI taxonomy): Eukaryota > Metazoa > Chordata > Amphibia > Anura > Hylidae > Dendropsophus > Dendropsophus ebraccatus. The sequence continues at coordinate 139,454 of NC_091467.1, read as the reverse complement.
CCTGGTCCTGCTCGCACATCTGATGCTGTCGTTACAGTGTATCGGTCTGGATAGGACCACAGCCGCTCCCGTCTCTCCCAGTCCTAGCGGTCGTCATTGTACCCCTATAGATATGAGCGATTTGTTCTGTCTCGTTCCCTGTACTGATACACTGTAACAAACTCATTAGCTGCCTTATGTCTATCTGACAAACATCAAAAGGCTGTACTGGATTTTAAATGGGCACTGTCACTCTAAAAATCCTTTTGACATGTCATGGTCAGGGACTGAGTTTTTCCACCTCCATGTATTGTTAGAAAGAAGCAGGAGAAGGGCCGGGCTAAGCCCCTCAGTCCTGGGCTCTGGCTGCATGGACTTACAATGGAGATGGAACAGGAACGTAGCTGGGCATCACTCCCTCCTCTATGTCATGAACATTGGGGCTCCGAACACTTTGACCCCAACCAGGCTTAGTGACAGCAGAGCCCTCCGACCCGTCCTTCCGTGTCCCATAAGGTGAAGCTAAACCCAGTGGGACCACCCAACTATGTAATGTGGAGAAGGGGAGGACAGAGGAGTCTGGAGGAGGACCGAACATAAGAGGCAAGCCGGGGGTGAGGGTTTGTAGGCCAGGGTGGGGGTGTGTAGGCCGGGGGTGAGTGTCTGTAGGCCAGGGTGGGGGTCTGTAGGCCAGGGTGGGGGTGTGTAGGCCAGGGGTGAGGGTCTGTAGGCCAGGGGTGAGGGTCTGTAGGCCAGGGTGGGGGTGTGTAGGCCGGGGTGGGGGTCTGTAGGCCGGGGTGAGGGTCTGTAGGCCGGGGGTGAGGGTCTGTAGGCCGGGGGTGAGGGTCTGTAGGCCAGGGTGGGGGGTGTGTAGGCCGGGGGTGAGGGTGTGTAGGCCAGGGGTGAGGGTGTGTAGGCCAGGGGTGAGGGTGTGTAGGCCAGGGGTGAGGGTGTGTAGGCCAGGGGTGGGGGTCTGTAGGCCGGGGTGGGGATCTGTAGGCCAGGACCTCTAGAGAGACGTGTGTGGAGGTGACTGCACTGCCACTGGAGGTGTGAAAGTGTGACCTCCAGGTGATAGGAGCCATGTTTACACCCTGCACCGGGCTCCCAGTTGTGACCTCACACCTAGAGAAGTGAGACCCTCAGGGCCATATTACACCGAAAGATTATTCAGCAAAAAATCCTTATATCGTTTGCACGGAAGAGATAATCGACTAAAGAGTTAAACGACTAATGGAAATTCGTTCATGTGTCTTTGATCGCATCTTCTCAGCCGACCATAAAATCATTCAGAAATCTTTTGGTCTTAGCGCCCATTGTTCACTGGGATTAGATCGTAATAATATCTGTAACTAACGACCTTCGCTCTGTGTGTTCTGGTGACCGATTCCAGGTAATTCGATTATCGTTAATCAGAGAAAACAAAAGAAAAATCACTTTGTCTAATAGGAGCATAAACTCTCCTGCCCCGACTGCCTATGCCCTAGTCCTTACAGCCTGTGCCCCTGTCCTCGCACCCCCGTGCCCCTGTCCTCGCACCCCCGTGCCCCTGTCCTTACACCCCTGTACTCGCACCCTGCGCCCCGGTCCTTGCACCCTTGTCCTCCTATCCTCGCACCCTTGTGCATCTGTCCTCACACTCTTCGCCCCCGTCCTTGCACCCCTGTCCTCCTGTCCTCACACCCTGCGCCTCTGTCCTTGTAATCTGATTACATGCAGCGTCTCGCTATCGTGCCGCACACTGACTTCTGTTCACCACATTATATCTGTTTTGTGGTTAGACAATTCAGAAATGAGACGATGCGATGTGCAGAGCATTGTGGGAAATCCACAGGAAATTGTGTTCTAAGGGTTGGAGACTTAGGGCCCTATTACACCAACAGATTATCTGACAGATTTTTTAAGCCAAAGCCAGGAATGGATTTGAGAAGACGCTGAATCTCAGTCTTTCCATTATTACATGTTCCCTGTTTATAGTCTTACTGGCTTTGGCTCAAAAAATCTGTCAGATAATCTGTTGGTGTAATAGGGCCCTTAGTCGCTTATCAGCAGAGTCACCTGTCACCTGGGAAGGTGACCCAAATGGGGTGTGAAACCTCAATTGCTAATGGTCGCATTGTCCTGGATTGTGGGGTCTTCATGATGGGACCCCTGCTATCCATTTCAGTAGACACCAACAATCCTCCAACGCTGTAGTTTATCTCAATAGACGTCTGTATAGCTTAGGTGGCTGAAGGGTGGTGAGGCGTCCATCTTACCTATGACACCCGGACGCCACCTGACTCTCGAGTCCCAGATGTCTTTGGAGCAAACCGCCTACTTATATGTGTCCACTTCTCCTGAGAAGGCTGCGTTCACACTATACACCCCCATTGACTTCCGTGGGCCAAACAGAGCAGAACTTATTCCTTCAAAGCTGTAGTTCATCACGTTGGACACTTAAAAAAATGACACTTGGAGTGAATACAGCCAGTCCTCCAGAGCTGTAGTTCATCTCAGCAGACCAGAAAGCATCACGTGTCGCTGATTTCCAGTCCTTCTGTAATGGCCGATCTTTCATCCTCTCTTGGGAATGATCTTTTTGGGCTTCTCCTGGGTGTCGGAGCGCCGTTGTCTGTGGAAGGTGTCAGGGCGGCCATAGATAGTAGCTGGATCACCGGATGACGCTAGGGCCTGTGCACTGACCTAGGGCCGGGACAAAGGGTAGGCCAGGGTAGGCGATGGCCTAGGGCGCCATCTAGTGGTGAGTTACAGGGGGCGCAATGTAGCTTCACGTAAAAATCCCCCCACCTGATCTCACACAGCAGCACCCCTTCTCCACTCTGCTCCAGCTCCGCAATGGCAGAACCTGCCCTGCTCCTCCTCTCTTCTGCTGAAGAAAAGCTTCGAATTAATGTCACATGACCTCTGGAGCCAATCAGGAGAGGGGGGAAGTGCAGGGACTAATAGAGAGTGTGTGTACACTAATAGTGTGTGTGTTAGTGGAATTTGTGACTGAGATAGGACAACTCCCAGCATGACCTGTATGACTAAGGTAGGACAACAACTCCCAGCATGACCTGTGTGGCTGAGGTAGGATAACAACTCCCAGCATAACTGGGTGTGGCTGAGGTAGGACAACTCCCAGCATGACCTGTATGACTAAGGTAGGACAACAACTCCCAGCATGACCTGTGTGACTAAGGTAGGACAACAACTCCCAGCATGATCTGTGTGACTAAGGTAGGACAACAACTCCCAGCATGACCTGTGTGACTAAGGTAGGACAACAACTCCCAGCATGACCTGTGTGGCTGAGGTAGGACAACAACTCCCAGCATGACCTGTGTGGCTGAGGTAGGACAACAACTCCCAGCATGACCTGTGTGGCTGAGGTAGGATAACAAGTCCCAGCATAACTGGGTGTGGCTGAGGTAGGACAACAACTCCCAGCATGACCTGTGTGGCTGAGGTAGGACAACAACTCCCAGCATGACCTGTGTGGCTGAGGTAGGACAACTCCCAGCATGACCTGTGTGGCTGAGGTAGGACAACAACTCCCAGCATGTTCCTGTGTGGCAGAGGTAGAACTGCAGCCCCCAGCATGCACCTGTGTGACTAAGGTAGAACTACAGCACCCAGCATGCTCCTGTGTGTGTGTGGGGGGGGGCCATTTGCCTTCTCTGCCTAGGGCACCAAAACTCATTGTCCTGGCCCTGACTGATCCATATACTGGTGGTCCCAGCAGGACTGCAGAGCTCCCATGTTCTCCATCCTCCCAGCAGGTTCCCAGCATGCTCCAGGCCTGGGCTCTATTTACTGTTTCCTCTCATACCAGAGATTCCTGTGTCCTGGGGCAGAGACATGGAGGAATGGCTCCTTCCTTATCTGCAGCATTCAGACATCTGCCCTGATAAGGTGGAATCTCCCAGGAGTCGGAGTCCAGAGAAAGAAATGCGTGGGAAGCAGCGGAATCCATCTGATACATTGTTACACGAGGCGGAATCCATCTGATACATTGTTACACGAGGCGGAATCCATCTGATACATTGTTACACGAGAAGGAATCCATCTGATACACTTACATAAGGCGGAATCCATCTGATACACTGTTACACGAGGTGGAATCCATCTGATACATTGTTACACGAGAAGGAATCCATCTGATACACTTACATAAGGCGGAATCCATCTGATACACTGTTACACGAGGCGGAATCCATCTGATACATTGTTACATGAGAAGGAATCCATCTGATACATTGTTACACGAGGCGGAATCCATCTGATACATTGTTACACGAGGCGGAATCCATCTGATACATTGTTACACGAGAAGGAATCCATCTGATACATTGTTACACGAGGCGGAATCCATCTGATACACTGTTACATGAGAAGGAATCCATCTGATATATTGTTACACGAGGCGGAATCCATCTGATACATTGTTACACGAGGCGGAATCCATCTGATACATTGTTACATGAGAAGGAATCCATCTGATACATTGTTACACGAGGCGGAATCCATCTGATACATTGTTACACGAGGCGGAATCCATCTGATACATTGTTACATAAGGCGTAATCCATCTGATACATTGTTACATGAGAAGGAATCAGTACTATTGTATAGGGACCACTAGTATATTTTTTTATTTCTGTTTCATACACAAGGCCTATCTAAGCTCCCTACTGTGCAGTGTCCATAAAATGGTGACCCCCAGGAGTAAGGATTCAGGACGAGGACGTGGGGTTCCAAGTGATGCAGTTGGCAGAGGCCGTGGTTCAGGGCAGGGTGACACAGCAGCACCCGTTGAGGAGGGAGCAGTGTCACACCGCAGACAGCCACTCCCTAGCTTTTTCGCGCAACTTACAGGGTCTCAGGGTAGACTGATATTGAAACCGCAGCAGTGTGAACAGGAGCTGACGTGGATAGTGGATAATGTGTCCAGTAACTTATCCACCACCCAGTCTTCCACGCAGTCCACCCACACTACCCAAGGGAGAGGAACCCTTGCTCCATTAGCTCCGCCTCCTTCCCCACAGCCTGGCCCCTCCATCCACCATCCACCACCACCAGGCTCCCAGGAACTCTTTTCTGGACCCTTCCCTGAGTCTGAGCACATTTATTACTAATTTATTACAAAATGGTAACAAAGACTGCACAGGGTTTTGCTCATTCTGAAAAGATGAAGCTCAGCGATTCACAACTCTGGGAATTGTCCAAAGGTTGCGGCAATATCTTTCTCCTTACGAGGATTCTTGGTTTTGTCTGCCCATTCCCTCCCACCAGGGCCGATTCTAGCTTTTCTGCTGCCTGAGACGGAAATGAAAATGACAAGTGCCCCCCTGAAATATAACAGTGTAATTCACAGTGACCCACAAGAAATTATAGCTCCCTTCATTGGTAACCAACCTATAATCTGAGTTTCCCAGTAATAATAACAGTATCAAAAGAGTTAAAAGTGAATGGGTGTAACCTGTGTCCTGAGCAGCAGAGGAGGGAATCTGCACTCACTGTGACCTCCCTGACCCCATCACCAGGGCCGATTCTGGGGTCTCTGCCGCCTGAGGCAAACCTCAGGCAGCCGCCCCCCTGAGTGATGGCCGGCATCGCGCCCCCCCCCAGCCAGCTGCTCACCTGTCCAACGCTGCAGCCGGCCCGCGCTCTCCACATCCCGTCAGGTCCCGCGACGTCACCCTGCAGCTGTCATGGACCTCCAGGCTGTGTGTGTCACGCCGGTCGGGTCGTGCGGGGCCGGGGGGGGGGGATGTGGAGTTTTGAGGGGGTTGCGGTTTGATGCGCCATCCGCACCGCATCAAACCGCAACAACCCCCCGGCGGCCCCACACAACCCGATCGCCCCAGCGCGTCCCCCACCAACCCCGGGCACTCACCACAGCCTGGAGGTCGATGACAGCTGCAGGGTGACGTCGCAGGACCTGACGGGATGTGGAGACAGCAGAGAGCGCAGGTGAGCGGCCGCTGTCATTTTTGTTAAGTGATACTTAACAAAAATGACAGCAGGGGGGACATAATGCCGCCCCCTGCCGGACTGCAAAATCTGCCGCCTGAGGCGGAAGGCTCATTCCGCCTCATGGCAGAAGCGGGCCTGCCCATCACTTACCACTAACACAACAGACCTGGGCCTCAGGAGCAGCAGCAGCCAAGGAAGAAGACGACAGCAGTGTGTGAGGGGGACACCAGCACTCTGCTCTGTGAACACCCCGGACCATCAGGACATGGACAGCAGTATGTGAGGGGGGAGGGGGACACCAGCACTCTGCTCTGTGAACACCCCGGACCATCAGGACATGGATAGCAGTGTGTGAGGGGGAGGGGGACACCAGCACTCTGCTCTGTGAACACCCCGGACCATCAGGACATGGACAGCAGTGTGTGAGGGGGAGGGGGACACCAGCACTCTGCTCTGTGAACACCCCGGACCATCAGGACACTGCATGCCCGGCTAAGAGGCGGCCCAGGAGCTGCTGCACTGCATTTATAACAGCAAGGACTTATAATTTAGCAGCTGCTCCCCTGCAGGTTGCCACCTGCAGCAACTGCCCGGCCACTAGGATTTAGCAGCGCTGCACTGGAGGAGGTGCCTGAGCTCAGACATCTACTCAGCTCCCGTTTTCAGCCACCAGACATGTTCAGGACCTACTGAATGTATGAAGCTGTCCCTGCACACACTGCTCCTCAACCTCATTAATCTCTGTGCAGGTGGGTTTGACAGGAAGAGCGGAGGACACAGTTTACACCAGGAACAGTAAGTGAGTTGCTCAGCCCTGTTAGGCTGACGTCACTGAAATCACAGGGACAAACTGCCGCCCCCTTTTGGATCTGAGATTCTGTCGCCTGAGGCCAAGTGCTCACTTCGCCTCATGACAGAAACGGCCCTGCCTGCCACAGGGGCTGCAGATCCTTACACTGTAAGGAGATACAAACTCCTCTGGCTGTGAAGGGGCAGAACATGGCAGAAAAACAGGGGAAATAAAATGAAGGAAGCCGATCATGCCCATCTCTCCAAATGAAATATGAGAAGGATCTTCACATAAAAATGTGTTTCTTTTATTACCAAATAGTGATACAATGAACAATGCAAACTTTGCTGTCTAATTCTGTGTCTCTCTTTCACTTTTTTGTACAATTTGGAAACAGAGTGGTAAACTTTGACAGTATTCTGTTCTTAAGTGTGTGTCCGTATGCAGACCTGCGCGTGTCCGTATGCAGACCTGCGCGTGTCCGTATGCAGACCTGCGCGTGTCCGTATGCAGACCTGCGCGTGTCCGTATGCAGACCTGCGCGTGTCCGTATGCAGACCTGCGCGTGTCCGTATGCAGACCTGTGTGTCTGCTGGCATAAAATCATAAAACAAAAGAGGAAAAAAGACAAAAAAAATCAGACCCTGCTCAAACTAAAGAAACAAATAACAATTCTAGTTATTGGGCAGCACATAATAAGTACAGCAGGAGCTCAAGTGATCATCCCTTTGCCTGAGACAATTGCCAGATCCTCAAGGAAATAAAACCAGGATGCCAGAGCCAGGGGCGGAACTACCGCCGTAGCAGCTGCTACGGGGCCCCTAGCATCGGGGGGCCCGTGGTCTGGGCTCCTGGAGCTTACTGCCTACAACACCCTGTGGCCGAGCGGGCCTCCCGGGTGTTCAGTGTTCTGATTGACAGCGCGAGAAGCCATAGGCTTCCCGCCCTGTCAATCACTCTTGTGACCGCAAGCAGCAAGCAGCTCAGTGGTGGCGCTGCCCGGGACTTCGCCTGGAAGCTGCTGATCTGTCGGGTGCAGATGAAGAGAGAAGAAGAGGCCTGCGACCGACGGGGGATCGTGTGGTTAGGTGAGGGGAACACTGGGGGCTGTATATATATGGGGGATGCACAGCACTAGGGGCTGTACATATATATATATATATGTACAGCCCCTAGTGCTGTGCATCCCATATATATATATATATATATATATATATATATATATATATGCATACACTCACCGGCCACCATATTAGGTACACCTGTCCAACTGCACGTTACCACTTAATTTCTAATCAGCCAATCACATGGCGGCAACTCAGTGCATTTAGGCATGTAGACATGGTCAAGACAATCTCCTGCAGTTCAAACCGAGCATCAGTATGGGGAAGAAAGGTGATTTGAGGCCTTTGAACGTGGCATGGTTGTTGGTGCCAGAAGGGCTGGTCTGAGTATTTCAGAAACTGCTGATCTACTGGGATTTTCACGCACAACCATCTCTAGGGTTTACAGAGAATGGTCCGAAAAAGAAAAACCATCCAGTGAGCGGCCGTTCTCTGGGCGGAAATGCCTTGTTGATGCCAGAGGTCAGAGGAGAATGGGCAGACTGGTTCCAGCTGATAGAAAGGCAACAGTGACTCAAATAGCCAACCGTTACAGCCAAGGTAGGCAGAAGAGCATCTCTGAACGCACAGTACGGCCAACTTTGAGGCAGATGGGCTACAGCAGCAGAAGACCACACCGGGGGCCACTCCGCTCAGCTAAGAACAGGAAACTGAGGCTACAATTTGCACAAGCTCATCGAAATTGGACAGTAGAAGATTGGAAAAACGTTGCCTGGTCTGATAAGTCTCGATTTCTGCTGCGACATTCGGATGGTAGGGTCAGAATTTGGCGTCAACAACATGAAAGCATGGATCCATCCTGCCTTGTATCAACGGTTCAGGCTGGTGGTGGTGTCATGGTGTGGGGAATATTTTCTTGGCACTCTTTGGGCCCCTTGGTACCAATTGAGCATCGTTGCAACGCCACAGCCTACCTGAGTATTGTTGCTGACCATGTCCATCCCTTTATGACCACAATGGACCCAACATCTGATGGCGACTTTCAGCAGGATAATGCGCCATGTCATAAAGCTAGAATCATCTCAGACTGGTTTCTTGAACATGACAATGAGGTCACTGTACTCCAATGGCCTCCACAGTCACCAGATCTCAATCCAATAGAGCATCTTTGGGATGTGGTGGAACGGGAGATTGGCATCATGGATGTGCAGCCGACAAATCTGCGGCAACTGTGTGATGTCATCATGTCAATATGGACCAAAATCTGTGAGGAAGCTTCCAGCACCTTGTTGTATCTATGCCACCAAGAATTGGGGCAGTTCTGAGGCAAAAGGGGGTCCAACCCGTTACTAGCATGGTGTACCTAATAAAGTGGCCGCTGAGTATACAGCACTAGGGGCTGTATATATGTATCTATATATATATATATATATACATTAATAGCCCCCCTTTAGCATCCCCATGAATGGCCCCCTCTGTAGTATCCCCCATTATTAGCCCCCTCTGTAGCCTCCCCCATTATTAGCCCCCTCAGTAGCCTCCCCCATTATTAGCCCCCCTTTAGCATCCCCATAAATGTCCCCCTGAGTAGTACCCACCCCCCCCACCCCAAAAAAAGTAATAAACGTATACTCACCTGGCACCGCTCCCCAGCAGCATCTCTCTCCTCCTGGAGCTCGGGCTTCTCTCTTCTCCCGGCCGCTGCTCGCCGCTTTTCCGCGACGGCGTGCGCCCCGGAAGTGACGTCACTGGTCACAGGACGCTCTAGCAGACGTGCCTGCGCGAGGCACGTCTGCTTCAAAATGGAGGACATTTTAAAGGGGCAGAGCAGCCTGAAATAGATCCAGCGGCCGCAGTACTTTGCTGCACTGCGGAGACCGTGCAGAGGTATGCGGTGGCAACATTATAATGGGGCAATCGCTCTGGGCCCCCTGGAGCCCTGGGCCCCGAGCGGTTGCCCAGATTGCCCTCATTATAATCCGCTTCTGGTTCTGCAGTTATGTTGAGTATTGTGCTGAGACAGCTATACCCCATGAACATCACATGATGCCGGGAATGTTACTCCAACTGCTACAGTCAAAGTCAAATTCAAACTCAAAACAGCGGTGAGGGGAGAAGTGGGGAGTCACATGATGCAGGGAATGTTACCCCAAATGCTACAGTCAAATTCAAAGTCAAATCCAATTTAGCATCCTTGTCTTGTCCATTTCGAACCATATTATGTGTGGATGTCATCTTACGGGTGTCCTTTGCCGTCCTTTCACCAGTACCTTCTATTCTTCCTTGGATGTTGCTATGTTGTGTCAGGCAAAGTTTTTGGTTTCTTCATCATATGCTACCTCTGTTTTAATGGTTCTCTGTGTCCTCACTGCCATGCTGAGTCAGGCTGAGTTTTGGGTTGGTTCATATGCTACCTCTGTTTTAATCCTTCACTGTGTGATCACTGCCATACTGTTGCCCAGAATTAGGCATAATGGTGCAACTAGGCAGCCTCAGAGGCATCCATACATGCTGCCCCTGCTGTTTCCTGCCCATTTCCGTTGTGTTTCCATCAATTTCTGAGGTTGACAGGTTTTCACATGACCTTCCCTCTACCGAACTTGGGTCCCCTGCAAAAATGCTCGAGTTTCCCATTGACTTCAATGGGGTTCGTTACTCGAAATGAGCACTCGAGTATCGGGGAATATTTGCCTCGAGTAACGAGCACCCGAGCATTTTAGTACTTGCTCATCACTAATGCAGACGCATCCGTGCGCGCCTGCATTCAAATTCCAGAGCCGCATGGTCCATTGCGTGCACTGACAGGGTTTTTTGTGGCCGCTACTCAATGAATGTAATGTAACTAGGCTACCAGGGACATGCCTGGGGCGGGGGGGGGGGGGGTAACTAGGCTACCAGGGACATGACTTTGGGGGGTTAACTAGGCCTACCAGATGCATCACTGGGGGTGTTGCAAACCCATGCTACAAACTGCTGCGCACGGTATGCGGCTCTTGAATGATTTTATTATTGCCCAACTGGCCCTCGACATGGAAAAGGTTCCCCACCCCTGCTTCAAGTATTCCCATAAAGAGCCAATGAGCGGAAACCCTGTGGGGTCGTCTCTGCCTCTGTAAGAAGGCGGCTGTCGTGTCAGGGGCTCCACTATTACATGCACCGGCAGCGAGCTGGGGGGGGGGGAGGTCTGCGCGAGCGATCGTTAGATTGTCCGGGCAGCCCATAGAAGATAGGAGCGCTCTGCTGCCACCCATCCTATTCCACGGAGATGCTATCTTAGTCATTTGCCTTTTAACATGTCGGCTGATTGTTTTCTTCTATTACAAAAGACGATTATCGTATGTAACAGCCAATATCGTCCGCATACGGCCGATAATTGATTTGTGTAATAGTCACTAAATAGTCACTAAAATATGGGGAATGCTTCACTGTGATGATAAGGAGCAGCTCTCTATGGGATTACATTGGACCCTGTAAGTCACCTCCTATATGTACTGAGGTAAATATGGCGGCAGGGAGCACCCAAGATTTAGGCCACTACCTGACCTCTATGAAAGGATCCATCATTGATTGACAGGCTGAAGGTTTCATCAAAGAGTGTTCCCTAGGAGACATGACGGGTTTATCAGGTCCTGACAATGCTCCGTCCCTGATCCCTGTGATTGTCTGTCCACAAATCCCATCTGCAGAGTCTCCGCCATCTCCAGTCATTACATCTACAATCTAGTTCCTATAAGTGGCCGGTCAGGTCTGAAACGCGTGCAGCCTGTATATAGGGGTTCCTTCATGTTTCTCTTACTCCCAGTGCATATACAGGACCCATCAATGGCCTAAAATGATGATATGCTTGATGCCATAATGCATATGCAGAGTTAGCAAGCTTAAAGGGGCTGTTCACCTTGAAATATTTTCTTTCAAATCACCTGGTCCAGCAAGTGCCAGAGATTTGTAATTGACTTTTAGTAAAAAAAAAAAAAAAATCTCACAGTGCTCTCTGCTGCCACCTCTGTCCATGTCAGGAACTGTCCAGGGCAAGAGAGGTTTTCTATGGGGATTTGCTGCTGCTCTGGACAGTTCCTGACATGGACAGAGGTGGCAGCAGAGAGCACTGTGTCATAGTGGAGAGAATACACCACTTCCTGCAGAACATACAGAAGCTGATAAGTACTGCCAGACTGGAGCATTTTATATAGAAGAAAATTACAAATCTGTATAACTTTCTCAAACCAGTTGATTTGAAAGAAAAAATATTTTGGTGAACAACCCCTTTAACCATGAATGCCTTGAAATGTGTGTAGATCTGAGTATGCAAATTTCATCTAACACGATGAGTGCCCTGAAATGCGCGAGTATGGATTTGAGTGTTCTTATGTATAGATATATATATCAGAACTTCTGTGTAGGGTAATAGCAAGTACAAAAATATAGATGATGCCTGAAATGCGTTATCTGCATATTTAGTACTTTTGAGGTATACGCGTGAGTATGAATGTCCTGAAATGCGTGAGTATGGTTATTGTCTCATATGCCACAAACACCACGTAACACATTTATAAGGATTTCGTAAATTTTCTGGGCATATACAGAGCTAAGAGACCCTGAAAGGCGTTTGTATGGATTCATTTAGGGATCAGCACAAAAAGGATCTGACTTCTCTGCAGATTATTTGTGTCTATAGGGATGTAAGTGCTGTTGTGAATGGAGCTGAAACGCGTTTGTAGATCTGTGTATAGGGAAGTGCGTCGGTGAATGGAGCTGAAACGCGTCTGTAGATCTGTGTATAGGGAAGTGCGGCTGTGAATGGAGCCGAAACGCGTCTGTAGATCTGTGTATAGGGAAGTGCGGCGGTGAATGGAGCCGAAACGCGTCTGTAGATCTGTGTATAGGGACGTGCGGCAGTGAATGGAGCCGAAACGCGTCTGTAGATCTGTGTATAGGGAAGTGGGCCGGTGAATGGAGCCGAAACGCGTCTGTAGATCTGTGTATAGGGAAGTGTGGCGGTGAATGGAGCCGAAACGCGTCTGTAGATCTGTGTATAGGGAAGTGCTGCGGTGAATGGAGCCAAAACGCGTCTGTAGATCTGTGTATAGGGACGTGCGGCGGTGAATGGAGCCGAAACGCGTCTGTAGATCTGTGTATAGGGAAGTGCGGTGGTGAATGGAGCCGAAACGCGTCTGTTGATCAGTGTATAGGGATGTTAGTGCGGCGGTGAATGGAGCTGAAACGCGTCTGTAGATCTGTGTATAGGGAAGTGCGGCTGTGAATGGAGCCGAAACGCGTCTGTAGATCTGTGTATAGGGAAGTGCAGCGGTGAATGGAGCTGAAACGCGTCCGTAGATCTGTGTATAGGGATGTAAGTGCGGCTGTGAATGGAGCTGAAACGCGTCTGTAGATCTGTGTATAGGGAAGTGCGGCTGTGAATGGAGCCGAAACGCGTCTGTAGATCTGTGTATAGGGAAGTGCGGCGGTGAATGGAGCTGAAACGCGTCTGTAGATCTGTGTATAGGGATGTAAGTGCGGCGGTGAATGGAGCTAAAACGCGTCTGTAGGGATAATCCTCCCCTATGGTGGCTCCATATTTGCCCGCACTATTTTCATAGCTCATCCCTGTAAATTATAAATACTCCATTGAGGCTGCGGCCGTCCATCATCTCCACAGTTACGGCCGCCACCTATATATAGCAGAGATTAGGGGGCAAAGAATATCTCAGATGAGTAAATAGCGGCCGGTGTCATCTTCATAGGACTGGAAGGGAGCGATTATAGGGGCTGATTACATGAGATGTGTATCTAAACCTATTGTGTGTCTGCTGAGCTTGTATCCAAGCTGTTGTATCTGAGTCTATCCTAGGTGGTACTGTGCTGTGTATCTATCAGGCACACTTATTGGCACAGCAGGGTGCGGAGGAGGTGATGATGTCTCTTGGTCGCATCTTGTCAGGGGTGAAATCCTGCAGCCGGCCCTGAGGAAACTGACCCCTTCCCTTGTGGCCACAGCGACAGATCTTCACACCTTCTGCAGGGGATTCTGGGTATGGCTGAGCACAGACTGCAGGGGTGGCGGGGGATGCTATGAAGAGACGTCGCTGTGCTGGTACTGTTATATGAATGATAACATCACTGGTACTGATATAGCTGATCCTAGTACATGGGCACTGATATGAGTGGTACTATTATATGGGCACTGATATGAGTGGTACTATTATATGGGCACTGATATGACTGGTACTATTATATGGGTACTGATATAGCTGATCCTAGTACATGGGCACTGATATGAGTGGTACTATTATATGGGCACTGATATGAGTGGTACTATTATATGGGTACTGATATAGCTGATCCTAGTACATGGGCACTGATATGACTGGTACTATTATATGGGCACTGATATGACTGGTACTATTATATGGGCACTGATATGACTGGTACTATTTTATGGGCACTGATATGACTGGTACTATTATATGGGCACTGATATGAGTGGTACTATTTTATGGGCACTGATATGACTGGTACTATTATATGGGCACTGATATGAGTGGTACTATTTTATGGGCACTGATATGACTGGTACTATTATATGGGCACTGATATGACTGGTACTATTTTATGGGCACTGATATGACTGGTACTATTATATGGGCACTGATATGAGTGGTACTATTATATGGGCACTGATATGACTGGTACTATTATATGGGCACTGATATGACTGGTACTATTATATGGGCACTGATATAGCTGATCCTAGTACATGGGCACTGATATGACTGGTACTATTATATGGGCACTGATATGACTGGTACTATTATATGGGCACTGATATGACTGGTACTATTATATGGGTACTGATATAGCTGATCCTAGTACATGGGCACTGATATGACTGGTACTATTATATGGACACTGATACCGCTGGTACTATTACATAGGCCCTACTATAACTAATTGTTTTATAAGGACTGTGTAGGTAATACTATTATATATTAGACACTGGAATGGTTGCTACTATTACATGGGCACTGCTGGTGGATACTTTTAAATGGGCCTTAGAAGAAGGGATACTGTAATATGGATCTCCATAAGTTGGACCATAGGTATGTACACTAATGCATCTGACACTATTATAATTCCACTGGCAGAGTTGGTACTATGAAATGGTCACAAACTGACATGGATGCTACTGTTACATGGGCACTACTATACCGGATCCTAGTATAGGTACACCGATATGGCCGGTACTGTTACATGGGCACTACTATAAACACATCATAGTATAGGTACACCGATATGGCCGGTACTGTTATATGGGCACTACTATACCTGATCGTAGTACAGGTACACCGATATGGCCGGTACTGTTACATGGGCACTACTATATACACATCATAGTACAGGTACACCGATATGGCCGGTACTGTTACATGGGCACTACTATATACACATCATAGTATAGGTACACCGATATGGCCGGTACTGTTACATGGGCACTACTATACCTGATCGTAGTACAGGTACACCGATATGGCCGGTACTGTTACATGGGCACTACTATAAACACATCATAGTACAGGTACACCGATATGGCCGGTACTGTTACATGGGCACTACTATAAACACATCATAGTACAGGTACACCGATATGGCCGGTACTGTTACATGGTCTCTGATACTACTGATCCTTATATATAGATGGTGGTACTGCCACATGGCTCTCATAGACATTGCATTATTACACAGATATGTGATTGGAAACACACATGTACAATATTTAGGTGGTGGAACTACTATATGAGCATCCTGCATAGTGCCTACTCACCCAGTGCTCCTCGCACACAGCACAGTGCCCACTCCTCACCCAGTGCCCGCACATAGCATAGTGCCTGCCCACTGTACAGTGCCCACACCTAGCATAGTGCCTGCCCACCTCACAGTGCCTGCTCCTCAACCAGTGCCCACACCTAGCATAGTGCCTGCCCACCTCACAGTGCCTGCTCCTCAACCAGTGCCTGCACCTAGCATAGTGCCTGCCCACCTCACAGTGCCTGCTCCTCAACCAGTGCCTGCACCTAGCATAGTGCCTGCCCACCTCACAGTGCCTGCTCCTCACCCAGTGCCCGCACCTAGCACAGTGCCTGCCCACCTCACAGTGCCTGCTCCTCACCCAGTGCCCGCACCTAGCACAGTGCCAGCCCATCGCACAGTGCCCGCACCTAGCACAGTGCCAGCCCATCGCACAGTGCCCGTT
Source organism: Dendropsophus ebraccatus (assembly GCF_027789765.1). NCBI lineage: Eukaryota > Metazoa > Chordata > Amphibia > Anura > Hylidae > Dendropsophus > Dendropsophus ebraccatus. The sequence continues at coordinate 123,412 of NC_091467.1, read as the reverse complement.
CCTCACATGGGGGCCAAAGCAGAACGTGCATAAATGATTAGATAAAATATTGGCTTCCGAGACGCATTTATCTCCCACCAAACATACCGGACTCAACTATATTATTAGACTGTGTTACTTCCTGTGTGATCTGCAACCAACAGCAGCGCATAACCGAGCAGCCATCTCCAGGGTGCAGAGACAGAGCCGGAATGTTCTGGGGATGGAATTACAGAAAGGGACACAGACCATGTAAAGATCCACATGTGTAGTCTGTGTAGCAGTAGTTCTTCTTAGGGGGCAGTATAATAGTAGTTATATCCCTGTATATAGGAGCAGTATTATAGTAATATACCCCTGTATATAGGAGCAGTATTATAGTAGTATATTCCTGTATATAGGAGCAGTATTATAGTAGTATATTCCTGTATATAGGAGCAGTATTATAGTAGTATATTCCTGTATATAGGAGCAGTATTATAGTAGTTATATACCTGTATATAGGGAGCAGTATTATAGTAGTATATCCCTGTATATAGGAGCAGTATTATAGTAGTATACCCCTGTATATAGGAGGCAGTATTATAGTAGTATATTCCTGTATATAGGGGCAGTATTATAGTAGTTATATTCCTGTATATAGGAGCAGTATTATAGTAGTATATTCCTGTATATAGGGGGCAGTATTATAGTAGTATATTCCTGTATATAGGAGCAGTATTATAGTAGTATATTCCTGTATATAGGAGCAGTATTATAGTAGTATATTCCTGTATATAGGAGCAGTATTATAGTAGTTATATTCCTGTATATAGGGGCTGTATTATAGTAGTATATTCCTGTATATAGGAGCAGTATTATAGTAGTATATTCCTGTATATAGGAGCAGTATTATAGTAGTTATATTCCTGTATATAGGAGCAGTATTATAGTAGTATATTCCTGTATATAGGAGCAGTATTATAGTAGTATATCCCTGTATATAGGGGGCAGTATTATAGTAGTATATTCCTGTATATAGGAGCAGTATTATAGTAGTATATCCCTGTATATAGGAGCAGTATTATAGTAGTTATATTCCTGTATATAGGAGCAGTATTATAGTAGTATATTTCTGTATATAGGGGGCAGTATTATAGTAGTTATATTCCTGTATATAGGGGGCAGTATTATAGTAGTTATATCCCTGTATATAGGAGCAGTATTATAGTAGTATATTCCTGTATATAGGAGCAGTATTATAGTAGTATATCCCTGTATATAGGGAGCAGTATTATAGTAGTTATATCCCTGTATATAGGGGGGCAGTATTATAGTAGTTATATTCCTGTATATAGGAGCAGTATTATAGTAGTATATTCCTGTATATAGGAGCAGTATTATAGTAGTATATCCCTGTATATAGGGAGCAGTATTATAGTAGTTATATCCCTGTATATAGGGGGGCAGTATTATAGTAGTATATCCCTGTATATAGGAGCAGTATTATAGTAGTATATTCCTGTATATAGGGGGCAGTATTATAGTAGTATATTCCTGTATATAGGAGCAGTATTATAGTAGTATATTCCTGTATATAGGAGCAGTATTATAGTAGTTATATTCCTGTATATAGGAGCAGTACTATAGTAGTATATTCCTGTATATAGGATCAGTATTATAGTAGTATATCCTGTATATAGGAGCAGTATTATAGTAGTATATTCCTGTATATAGGAGCAGTATTATAGTAGTATATTCCTGTATATAGGAGCAGTATTATAGTAGTATATCCCTGTATATAGGGAGCAGTATTATAGTAGTTATATCCCTGTATATAGGGGGGCAGTATTATAGTAGTTATATTCCTGTATATAGGAGCAGTATTATAGTAGTTATATTCCTGTATATAGGAGCAGTATTATAGTAGTATATTCCTGTATATAGGAGCAGTATTATAGTAGTTATATTCCTGTAAATAGGAGCAGTATTATAGTAGTATATCCCTGTATATAGGGGGCAGTATTATAGTAGTATATTCCTGTATATAGGAGCAGTATTATAGTAGTTATATCCCTGTATATAGGAGCAGTATTATAGTAGTTATATCCTGTATATAGGGAGCAGTATTATAGTAGTTATATCCTGTATATAGGAGCAGTATTATAGTAGTTATATCCTTGTATATAGGAGCAGTATTATAGTAGTTATATTCCTGTATATAGGAGCAGTATTATAGTAGTTATATCCCTGTATATAGGAGCAGTATTATAGTAGTTATATCCTGTATATAGGGAGCAGTATTATAGTAGTTATATCCTGTATATAGGGAGCAGTATTATAGTAGTATATCCCTGTATATAGGAGCAGTATTATAGTAGTTATATTCCTGTATATAGGAGCAGTATTATAGTAGTATATTCCTGTATATAGGAGCAGTATTATAGTAGTATATTCCTGTATATAGGAGCAGTATTATAGTAGTATATCCCTGTATATAGGAGCAGTATTATAGTAGTATATCCCTGTATATAGGAGCAGTATAATAGTAGTTATATCCCTGTATAATGGAGCAGTATTATAGTAGTATATTCCTGTATATAAGAGCAGTATTATAGTAGTTATATTCCTGTATATAGGAGCAGTATTATAGTAGTATATCCCTGTATATAGGAGCAGTATTATAGTAGTTATATCCCTGTATATAGGGGGGCAGTATTATAGTAGTTATATCCCTGTATATAGGAGCAGTATTATAGTAGTTATATCCCTGTATATAGGAGCAGTATTATAGTAGTATATTCCTGTATATAGGAGCAGTATTATAGTAGTTATATCCTTGTATATAGGAGCAGTATTATAGTAGTATATCCCTGTATATAGGAGCAGTATTATAGTAGTTATATCCCTGTATATAGGGGCAGTATTATAGTAGTATATTCCTGTATATAGGGGACAGTATTATAGTAGTTATGCGGTTCAGGGAAGAAACAGAGTGCTGCACCTCACACCTATGGCTGATACTAGTGCCCCTCGGCTAAATAAAAAACACATCAGAATTTTGTGTATGAATTGATCAAGCCATACTGCCCCATGTACCTCGTGCCGGTATCTGATACACATGGGTCCCTACACTAAGTCCACACCGTGCCAGTCAGTGGCCACCAACCCCGCAGGCGTGCACAGCCAGGGAACGGGGGCCATGGGACGGCCCTGCGACCCCCATGCCACAGGACCAGACCCAAAAATGCCACACCAAAACCCAGCCAGCACCGCCGGCGGAGAAGGTCGCCCCCAAACAGCACAAGTCTGGATAAGGAATTACACTCACCATAGCTGCAGCAAACAGAATGGGAAAAAACAGGAGGGATTAAAACCATGTGCACTCAGGTGCACTCATTCCTTATCCAGACTTGTGCTGCTTGGGGGCGACCTTCTCCGCCGGCGGTGCTGGCCGGGTTCTGGTGTGGTGTTTGTGGGTCTGGTCCTGTGGCAAGGGGGTCGCAGGGCCGTCCCATGGCCCCCGTTCCCTGGCTGTGCACGCCTGCGGGGTTGGTGGCCACTGACTGGCACGGTGTGGACTTAGTGTAGGGACCCATGTGTATCAGATACCGGCACGAGGTACATGGGGCAGTATGGCTTGATCAATTCATACACAAAATTCTGATGTGTTTTTTATTTAGCCTAGCGGCACTAGTATCAGCCATAGGTGTGAGGTGCAGCACCCTGTTTCTTCCCTGAACCGCATGATAGTAGTTATATTCCTGTATATAGGGGGCAGTATTATAGTAGTATATTCCTGTATATAGGAGCAGTGTTATAGTAGTATATCCCTGTATATAGGAGCAGTATTATAGTAGTTATATCCCTGTATATAGGGAGCAGTATTATAGTAGTTATATTCCTGTATATAGGAGCAGTATTATAGTAGTTATATCCCTGTATATAGGAGCAGTATTATAGTAGTATATTCCTGTATATAGGAGCAGTATTATAGTAGTTATATTCCTGTATATAGGGGGCAGTATTATAGTAGTTATATTCCTGTATATAGGGGGCAGTATTATAGTAGTTATATCCCTGTATATAGGAGCAGTATTATAGTAGTTATATCCCTGTATATAGGGGCAGTATTATAGTAGTTATATTCCTGTATATAGGAGCAGTATTATAGTAGTTATATTCTTGTACATTTATAATACTTAGGAGAACATTAGATCAGTATTTGTACTTTGCTGGGTCTTTTGCCCCCTGTGATCGGCTCCATCCCCCGGTTGGGATATGTTACAAGGTGTGTCCTGTTACACTCTCTATACAGATTCCGGGTCAGTGAGAAGCCTCCCGGTTGGAGTCCTGTGTCCGGGGATATTCCTGGAAGTGAGACCCTCCATTACTTCGGCTCAGCTTCCCCTCACTTCCAGGAATGCCTGTAGCTTGTCAGTCTTTAGCCATATGTTTGTGCTTAGCAGTGAATTAGCAGTGGTGTGTCAGGGGGGTATATAATACCGCACCCTCCCCATGTGGTATTGTGAATACAGACTCTGGTGCTTGGCAACAGGCAAATAATCAGTGGTCACATGACTGACCTGTAATTATTATTCCAGGTGATGTAATAATATAATGCCATTAGTATGGGACTGACGGGGGTGTTAATAATAAACCCTCTATCTGCCCCCCAGACTCCTCTATGCCCCATGCTGCCTCCCCTGCTCCCTTCAGATACCCCTATCCCTCTCCAGACACCACTGCCCTCCTCAAAGACTCCTTTCCTCCTCTGTCTATCTTGAGTCCCCTATTATAAGGGCCGACCTGTCAGATCAGCGCTCACTTGTGCCATTACACACAGACAGCTAGCGGGTAAGAGCGGGGGGGGGGGCATAGGAGATGGCGGTCTGCTGCCGCCTGTTACCTGGAGAGACACACTGCTGACTGTCACTATTGTTCTAGTTTTTTCCAACATGTTGAAAGACAAGAATGGGCTGATCATTGCCTTATTACATCGAGCGATTATCGGCCATAACAATGATAATCGGCCACATACGGCTGATAACCACTTGGTGTAATAGGGCCTTTAATCTTTTGTGCGGTGGTAAAATATATCGCCATCAGTCGCACATATATCTTTGTGTAGATAGGAAATGTACAGGAAAGATACAGGAATCGTGCCATGTAAAGCAAGCGCTGATTTCACTGATCATTCACAGTTATAAGGGGACAAACACACACACTGTATACGCAGCAGATACGATCTATATAAATGAACAGAGCATCAAATCTGCTGCAGATCTGCTGCGTATCTGCCGCGTATCTGCCGCGTATAGCGGCCAATCCATGAGATTGGTAGTGTGGAATAGGAGGCTATATCAGAGTTAAGTTGGGACATTAGGGCTGTGCAGTTGAGAGATCTGAGTTTATTGGGAGATTTGGTTAGTAGCACTCCCAGATACGTGATATCACTTTCTGACCATTGGAAGGGGAATTGTTGCATAAGATCTTGTTTGGACACGGGGGTAATATGCATATCCAAGATAATTGATTTAGTGATATTGAGCTTGTAGTAGCTCACCGCACCAAATCTGTTAATAATGTTCATAACCGCAGGGAGAGACCGATGGGGATCAGTGATGGAGATGATCACATTGTCCACAAACAAGCCGACGCGGTGATCGAGTCCATCTAGTGTTATACCAGTTAGGTCAGTGGATAGGCGGATGTGTTGGGCGAAGGGCTCCATCACTAAGGCAAAAATCAGGGGGGATAAGGGGCAGCCCTGACGGGCGCCATTGGTGATGCGGAAAGGAGCAGAGAGGGAGCCAGTAGTTAGTACTCGTGCTGTAGGGGCGGAGTAAAGGGCCATAATAGCCATAAGCAGCCTAGGAGGAATGCCAAAACACTCCAAGACCGCTCAGAGGTATCCCCAATGTACTCGGTCGAACGCCTTCTCCGCATCCAAAGAGAGGAGCAGAGAAGGCGTTTGAGCGGAGCATGTTCTAGAAATAATATTAATAAATCGGCGAGTGCCGTCCAGTGTCTGCCATTGGTCACCATTAATGATAGTTGGGAGTATGTCTACCAAACGTAACGCTAATAACTGCGCATACAGCTTCAGGTCCGCATTTAATAACGATATGGGCCTGAAGTTGCCAGGTGTATCAGCCGGTTTACCGGGCTTTGGCAATGTGACAACTATAGCCTCCAACATCTCTGTAGCGGGACGTTGACCCGAGGCAAAATCGTTAAAAATATGGACCAAATAGGGAGCCAGTGCTGGGCCAAATGGTTTATAAAATTCATTGGTCATCCCGTCAGGGCCTGGCGACTTGTGAGGCTTTAGTGATTTAAAGAGGTTGCATACTTCTTCCTTAGTAAAATCAGAGGTTAAACCATCCCTGACAGATTGTGGGAGAGAGGGGAGATGGGCATTTTGCAGGAAAGACGCTATGGCTCCCTCTGCTGGTTGCGGGATTTGATTATCATCTGCAAGGTTGTAAAGGGATGTGTAGTATTCAGCAAAACAGTTTGCCATGCCCTGAGGGTCAAACACATGAGTTCCATCAGATTTTTTAATATAGGGAATACGCATTTTAGCTGCCTTATGTTTAAGCTGTCGGGCGAGAAGGGCTCCCGCTCTGTTACCCTGCCAGTAGTGGGACATCTTTCAACGTCGGAGGGCAAGGTCAAATTTATATAGGTTCAATGTATGTAGTTGTGTTTGGATTTTGGATATAGTTGCTGCCCTATCGGCACTGAAATTTACTTTATTAAGGCGATGTAGCTCGGCTAGGTCTCTTTGAAGAGATAATTGGAGCTGCAATTTATGTTTTCCATCATAAGCAGTCTGGCTAATGAAGTGACCCCGGATAGTGGCCTTAAAGGTACACCAAAGCTGTTGGACATATCGCCTGTGTCATTCGACAGAAAGAAATCCTTGATTCGGGGTAGACGTAATTTTCTGGTACTCAGGGTGTTGTCGTATGAAATTATTCAGCCTCCAAATAGAGTTGGGGTGGTGAGCATAGGACTCTCGAAGTGTTAACGAAATCGGGGCGTGGTCCGACCACGTAATCGTTTTAATCTCAGTATGGTCAACCAGGGGCAAGGTATGTTTATCCACTAATATATAATCAATTGGGGTGTAGATTTTATGCGGGGCTGAGTAAAACGTAAAAAGTCTCTTTCTGTCGGATGCCAATCCCTCCACGCATCATACAGCCCAGCCAGTGGCGTAGCTACCATAGAGGCAGGGAAGGCGGTTGCTATGGGGCTCAGGGAAGATAAGAGCCTCCTGTGTCCTTTTGCTTAACCCCTTATTTACTGCAGTGTGTAAGTGACCCAGTGTTCTCTAACATGGTGCAAAACAAAAAAAGGGTTAATACAGAAGACAATTAGCTCTCTGCCTGACTACTCTGATAACCTCTGTTCTCTGAGCTCCTGGGGTCAGGGGTTATCAGTGCAAGAGTAGGAAGGAGAGAGCTAATTGTCTTCTGTTTTAACCCTTTTTTGTGTTGCAGCATGTAAGAGAGCACTGGGTCACTTACACACTGCAGTAAATAAAGGGTTAAGGAAAAGGTAGTCTGCTCCTGCACCTATGTACATAACCATAGGATTCTGCCTCTGGCCACAAGAGGATTTTTTTTTTTGGCCACATCACCGAGTACTAGCCAGCGTCGCAGCAGATAGATCCGTGAATATCAAAATGTCTCTAAAACGGTCAAGATTTTTAGTTTTAGGGAGCCTATGCGCCCGGTCTATGAGGAGATCTATGGTTTCAGCTTGGGGCAGTAGTGCAACAAAGAAATCGGTGAGAAATTTGTGCAAGTCCTCCTGCTTCACTGATTCAGGGATACCCCTAAAGGAGCTCCTAGTCTAAGCGTCCGCCACCATGCGCTGCTAGCCACGCCCCCTCCCCCTCCCCCTCCCGCTCCCTCCAGACCCCACAGTCCCGCTCCAGACTCCTCAGCTTTAGGGCCAAGGGATCAGCTGATCACCACCACATCAGCTTCAGAACCTCTGCTGATTATATGTTGGCTGTGTAACCTGATCTTTCCCTTCATTGCTGGGTGTCCTAAGTGTTGAAGCCCCCTTTATAACATTTTTTTCTTATTAGGTGTTTTTTTAGGCGTAGACATCCCCTTTAAGGTCTATGGATGTTGAATGTGACTGATGTTGGATTAGAGGGATTAGACAATATATGTGTATTTAGTGATTGATTTACTCCATGTGTGACCCCCGTCTCATCCCTTCTCTCCATATGAATGGCAGGTGACAACAATAACACAGAGTGACAACCTCCTGAATCCACATGGCAGTATGGCGCTCCCCTTTATGTGTGTTATTTGTGGGGGGCGCTGCAGACACCGGTGGGCCCTCTTGTGTATTGGGCTTGTGTAAAATCTGTGCCCTCCAGCTACACTTTCCTGGGGGGTGAGAGGTGTCGCCTCTTGTTGTCAGACT